>NC_133664.1:81464126-81683402 GCF_037893015.1 Macrotis lagotis | reverse complement strand
ATTCTATCAGTGACTGAGATAATAATCTGAGATTTTAAATTGTATAACAGATACCATTTCACATCCATAGACAGATGGAGTTTGCTTACTTGGATTTACTAGACCAGTGATATAATTCTCCCAGTTCAAATGAGGAAAAACAAAACCAAATCAATCTAAATGTTTCTATTGCATCACGAATTTATTATTTGACTCACTGATCATTTGATGTACCAGTATGTAGAATCTAGTTCTCAGACTACTGAGTCTATATGTGAGTCTTCTTTTGGCTAATGTTAATGAGGAACAAGTTGAAAAGTGTTAACTTTCTCTACTTTGCAAAATAGAGTTATGAATGGAAAAAGGTAGAATAAAGCAATGTTTTCCTTTAAGAGAAATCACAGCACTAAGTAGTTGTGTGACTTTGGACAAGTCACTTCTTTTGAATCAGTCTTGAATTCAGTTCATCTACAAATTGAGAAAATTAAAAAAAAAAGGATATCTGAGGTCATGGGGATAGTATGGTTTAGTGGAGAGAGAGAGCTGGTTCTTAGAACTAGAACCAGAGAGATTAAAGCCCTGCTTCTAATGAGTGAGCCAGGCAGCTCACTGATTTTTTTAAATTGCAGAGAAGGGACCAGAATGCACTGGCAAAGTTCTTCACTCAGAACAATAATGAAATCACAGTTCCAGTCCCAGTCTCTCAATTCCCTTTCCTTGACACTTTTGGTAGACCCCTCTTGCCATTTGGAAAATACCCATATATCTTTAGGTAGCCACAGATCCCAAATTGAACAAAGCAGCCACCTCCTCTTCAGAAGATATTATGAGGGCAATCAGATGTTGCCTTTGGAAAACAAGTGGCCCAATCCAGTTGTCTGCCTCCCTGTGTTTTTATCTTAGATTTGTCTGTTTTACTGTCTTCTTCCATTCCATTAATCAGTCAGGGGGACAGGGGGATACTGAGGCCCTACACTATGACTGACTTATAGCTGCAATACACAGCTTTCTTCAGAATCTGAAATACTTTCTTAGCTAAAAAACTCAAGTCAATAATATTACCTAAAGGATATTCATAATCCTTACATGATTGAAAAAAAATAGCCATTCTTGGTGACCTAAATACCTCCAGAAATCAAATTAATAGAAACTTAATAATCTTTCTATGCACTGACCTATCCTGAAGAAAAACAGCTTTTTTTTCCTAAGGGAAAAAATTTACCCTCTCAAGTTTTCCTACTTTCTTTTATCTTGTACTATACTATAGTATCTTCCCTTGAAGTCAGTTGCATCATTACAAAAATTACCTGGCTTCATTAATTCCCTCATTACCTCTGGCAAGTTAAAGCATTGACATTCTCTCTCCTTTCTTCACATTCATACTGTCCTTTCACCAAAAAGCCTGAAAATTGCTCCTAATGATAAGGATAGTGGGGGGGGGGGGGGGGGGGAGAAAGAGGCCTTTTGTGTCACAGGAAGAAGCCTTACTTTCCTGCAAAGGATGTGCTTGGCGGTAACACACTACTTACAGTAATTGGAAGAGAGTGGTCTGCCTGGTCCCCCATTACAGCAAGAACAATAACAATTCACATTCATCTTAGCATTCTTCCACCTGGGGGGCAGCTACCTGAGAATTCTCACCTGTGGCAAAGGATTACATTTACTCCTGTTGGGAAGGTGGCTGGGCAGCCGAATGTTAAAAAGAGCCTGAAGAGCAGCCTGCGCTGCTTGGCCCTTGGCCAGCTTCTTGCTACGTCCCGAGCCTTCAAATGTCCTCCCATCCACTCTCACTGCCATCACAAAGCTCTTGGCATGCTGCTTCTCCACTGTCTCAGATAGGCAGATATATCTCAGCCCTGATCGCAGTTCATTCAGCACCACCACTGGGTTCTTTTCCCTCTCTCCCTGGAAAGCTGACTTGGACTTGGGCTTTGCATGGCCCATCAAATCCAACCTGTGGTAGAGTAACCTCCCCTGTCTGTAAGCTGTCGAGAGCAATTCAGTGTTCACGGGATGGCAGCTGGAAAAGTTATCGCTTGGAGGGGAAGGTTCAAACTCTTTGAATAGAGTATCTGGGAAGTCAGCTTGGTCAGAGGTAAAGTCTGTAGATGGGCTGATGCCATTCCCCATGGCAAAGTGTGCTTGGCATGCATTGGGAAACTGGACAAAAGACTTCAGGGCTAACTCTGCTGCCCTCATCTTGGCTTTCTTTTTTGTGGGTCCTGTGCCTTCAAAGGTAAATCCATTCACTTCTACAGCTACTGCAAAAACAGGAGCATGGACTGGTCCTGTTTGAGAAACTATTTTGTATTGTAAACCTGGTTTCAGTTCATGGAGTTGGACCAGGGCATTCTTTGGTGTCACTGACCATGAGAGTTTCTTCCAGATGAGTTGGAGCTTGCAGAAATGGCCACTGTTCCCTTCCTCTAAGGGCCTTTTCCTTTTGATACTGGATGTACCTCCTCTTGAATGGTCACTGGATGGCAGTGGTTTCTCCTCCAAGTTGCCCACGTTGCGGTTTTCCTTAACTTCTGCGCTGCTGGTACCTGGTGGTGAGAATAAATGAGTCACAACAGCAGGAAAGGGAAGGTTACTGATCACTATAGCACCATGTTTCAGGCTTTGAGATGAAGGAAAATCAAAGCTCTAAACTGGCCTCATAAGCAAGTTCAACTTATTCCAGGACCTTAGAAGTAGTTGACTGACCAATTAGAGAACATACTTGGTAATGAAATACATGAAAACCTATACTTATTTAGCTGGTAATGAGCTAATGTTATGATTTAATGTTTGCAAAGTGCTCTGTATTTTATTTGATTTCTCAACAACTTTGTGAGATAGTTATCGCAGATTGTATGAAGACTCATTTTTGTAGCTGAGGGTTACTTAGGATTTGAACCCAAGTTTCTCCTGACTTTCATCCTAGTCTTCCTCTTGCATTCTGCCTATCTGGTAGAAATTATTACACACTATCTGATGAGTGGGGGAGTAACTACCTGCCACAGATCAATTTGCAATTAGTATCTTGATGAGCCAAGAAATTCATTCTTAAACAGTTCTAGGAGAGCTATATTTCTGACAAGAGGAGGGTGGGAATGTGAAGAAGGTGGCTAGCTTGCTCAGGGAATGATCCTGTGTGTTATAATCAGTCCTGGATAGTTCATGGAGAGGCTGCTGAGTATGCTGAAATATCCTGCAAAACTTCTTCTTGCATTTTCCCTACTTTATTCCATCCATTCAAAAGATGCTTAAAGAAAACCTCCTGGGATAGTTTAAATATCACCTTTAGGAGAACAGAGGTAGGAACAAGCACCACACATTAACTATTTCAAAAATATCTTATTTGACCCTCACAATAATTCTGGGAGGTCAGCACTCTTATTATCTACATTTTACAGATGAGGAAACTAAGGCAAATAGAAGTTAAGTGACTTGCCCAGAATCATACAGTTAGTAAGTACATGAGGCTGAGTTTAAATGCAGGTCTTCCTCACTCCAGGTTGAAGACTCTTTTTGTCTCGACAGTTTAACTGCCTTGAGGAGAGAAGACCATAGAATTCAATGATTCAAATCCTTTCTAATTTTGAGAGCTTTGAGATTCCTAGCTGAGTGACTACAGTGAATGTAAAGGCACATTACTCCATTGCAATCACTGTATCTTTCTCAACAGCCTCCCAGGTACCTTTTGATCCTAGAAGAGGTTCAAAGAGACAGTTAAAAGACTCATCCTCAAGTTAGTCTCTCTGGAGACCAAATCTTTGTGACACAGAGCCCAAACTCTGAGGCATCTACTCCACTTCTTCTGCCCTGCTCCTCTCCTCATGTGCACATCTGCATTCAAGACAACCAGAGAACACAATCCCCACCTGGAGCTGCAGGTGGAATGAGGAGACACTGAAGCAATAATTAGAGATGGGCCAGAGCTGGACACTTTTTGCTCAAGTTAAAAAACAAAAGCAAAACGAAAAACAAACACCCTAGAATCTTTCAGGGGCCACAAATAGTCATGATACAATTTGTACATTTTATCTTTTTTTTTTGTTTTTTTAGGGTTTTGCATGGTAATGGGGTTAAGTGACTTTGCCCATGGTCACACAGCTAAGTAATTAGTGTCTGAGGTCACATATGAACTCAGGTCCTCCTGACTCCAGGGCGAGTGCTCTATTCACTGTGCCACCTGGCTGCCCTATATATTATCTCTAACAGAATATGGACCTGTTGCAGCATCGCTGACCATCCTGTGTACCTCTTTCCCAGCCATAAAGCTCAAGTCCATACTTTCTATATTTCTCTCAAGAGATTTGCCAAAGACTCAATATAGTTTGACCTTCTACGACCTAGGACAGGGGTTCATAATCAGGATTTGATGACTTTTTTCCTTTTTAAGATTCTGACAACTATATTTCAGTATAATTGAGTTTCTTTCTAAGTGTTATTTTATGCATTTAGATTTTTTTTTCTGAGAGGGGATCCCTAGGCTTTACTGGCCACTCACAGGGATTCATGACTCAAGAGAAAGGTTGATTTCCTGATCTAGGAGACACTTAGAAAATGCTACATAAAGAGATGGTCCATGATCTGAGTAAAGACTATCAAACTTTCTATATGGGGCAAAGATTGTAACCCCTTCCTTTATACCTTCCTTGAAGAAAATGGTAAATATGCACATAACTCCATAATGCTCAGTTGTTCTATACCCCATGCTAGTTCTATCAGTATTTTATGTCCATCACTGACTATATCTACCCTGATGGTTTTAACATGTTCCATGAGCTTCAAGTGTAGTTATCTCCTGGTCTTAGGCTCACTTTCAAGGCAAACAGAAAGTATTTAGATCTACTCTCTGTTCTCTTTTTTTACTTATAGTTCTGTTTTCTGATTTACCTTTGTCCATATCTTTCAAAAAGTTATTTTTAAACTCTGAAAGACTTAATTCCACTTTCAGATACTTATTTCCTGTGGAATATACTGAGCTCTCATTTCTTTTTTTAGGGGTCATTACCCTAAAGTGAATTAATTCAAGAAGTAGGAACCAAACTTAAAATTCTAGGCTTTGTTGATAGTTTTCTGGATTTTAAAATAGCAATCTGTCAACATATGAATAATAAAAAAAGTCACACAGTAATGATCTAAGTAATCCATTCTCATTACCAGCTGCCTGCATTAACATTTCCTTCTAATATCTGAATGATGGCTCTGCTTAGGTAACTCCTAGTAATAGAATTAATTATATTTTCACATGATTGGCATGTGCTTGATTTTTTATTTTAATAAATCATACATACTTATATCTCCAGTACTTAGCAGAGTATCTTGTACATAGTAGAAGCTTAATAAATGTTGCTGACTAATTTCATTCAAATACATTTTGGCATATCCATAGGGAACAATATAAAGGGCAATAAAAATAAAATCTCTTGCATCTAAAATAGGGGTCTTCAAAGTGAACACTCAGGTATTGGGGGGCATGACTCCAAGAATTATTTTATCAATATAATGGAGGATGGGGTGATGGGTTTTATACCACCTTACTCATGACAATCAACTGTGAACAGATCACCAACACCATTTTATGACCCCCTCTGTTCATTAGAATTTACTGCCTGGCCCAGTTCTGTCCATTCTTACTGGGCTTGAGCCTCTCAGATTATATATAACCCGAGACCCAAGAATCTTCAATGACTGTGCGGACAGCTCCAACCCTTATCATATTATATCTGCCACAGGTATCCATACACTGGATTTGCCACTATCAGGCTTCGACTATTAAGAAACAACCTCACATTTTTCTGTATTTAGTTTGGCATTTTTGTATGTAGAGAACTAATAGCTCAGGATTGGTAGGTATAGATAGGTAGGCTGTGGTCTGTATCAAATAAAGTATTTTTCTGAGCAAATCCACTCCTCATCTGAGTTCTCTCTTCCTGTCAAGAATACACTATACTTCCAGTCATCCAGTTGGGTACCTTGGTGCAATCTTCAATTTTTCCTTCTCCCTCAATCATTCAATTATTTTCCAGATTTTTTTTTCTACCACCACAATCATGTCCCATATCTGTCCCCTACTCTCCACTTACAGAGCCACTTTTGTAACTAGACCCTGATCTTCTCTCACTGGACCATTGCAGCAACATCCTAGTCAGTCTCTTTGTTTCAAATCTCATTTCCAAACTGTTTTCTGTGTGTGCCCGCCTCTCCCTTTCTTAATTAACTAACATGATTCCTCATCCACTTAAAGTTCAAAAATTAATATTTCCTTCTTTATTTTTCTTTTTTGTTTTATAATGTACATATTTTATTTATTTTTACAAATAGGGATATATGTACAGAAGGGTTTGGAGAACACTAGTCTAAATGTTTTAGTTTCTTCTTATCTTCCTGTCTATTTGAGAAAAGAACAAATATTATACATATAAAACTTTTCTACTCCTTAATCAATCTACAGGTATTTTAAAAAAAATCTACCATGTCCAAGGCACTGGAGCTTAAATATAACTTACATATGTGTAAATATATACAACATATATGTAAGTTCAAAGAGGTGTAGTTGCATGAAATGCTGAGGACCAGGGCTTCACATAGAAGGTAGGCTCGAGCTGAGTGAAAACCCTAGGAAAGTAGATATTCTAAATAGTGGACTTAAGGAGGAAATGATTCAAGACAAAGTGCTTAGCTAATGCTGAGGTATGGGAGAAGAGAAAAATAATGATGAAAAATGAACAACAGAGCTATCAAATACTCAGCCAATTGACACACCTGAATATAGTCTCAAGTAGATTAAAATGTAAATGGGAGTATCTAAGCAAATAAGGAAAAATACAATAAAACATAAAAAATGTTAATATGTGCTTTTTCTAAGGCAATATGCTGTCAGTTGGGATCCTTCTATATAATTTAGTGAATATTTCTATCTGAGTTTGTCATCACTAGTTTTCTGTTTGTCATCACACATAAGAGTGTGAATAAAATGATATTTAATAACAGTGAAAGGGTGGGATGAGTCCAGTTATCTATCATTATTATCTATAAATTTTGCCCAAATTATTTATGTAATATTTTCAGGTACACGTGAATTTTATTGAACTTAGTTGATATAGTGGGGAAAATTAACATGAAGTAGAGCTAAGGACATGGGTCTTGTTTTGGGAAAACTTTCTTGGCTAACAGAGTGGGCTTTGTACACAGTAGGTGCCTAATAAATGTTTACTGACTAAATAAATAATAATAACAAATTAATGTTATGGGAGAAATATCTCCCTGGTTCATATGATGGGTAACTGCCGATAAGTAAATATTTACCACAATTCAGAAATGAAAGTGGTAAAATCCTAGATTCACTTTTGGATGATTCTGACAAGTCTTCTTAGATGCCAACATTACATCAGAGTGACAGAAAAATAATTCATTTACATATGGCAATCTTGTACATTGCTCTTAGTTCATCAAAGCTAATAATACTTCCTTCCAAGGCATAAAAAGTTGAACCAACAGTTAAACGGAAACTTAATCTCATGACAAACAAGCTATAGATAAACTAAATCAGGTTACAAATTAAGCTACATTTGGAGGATTCATCAAGAAACAGATAGAGGAGGAAGATCTATATGTCACCAAAGAGTCAGGGCCATTTGAGATTCTTCCTCTAGTTTCTTATCTAAGGAATACTTAAAAGTTCTTAAGTAAAATTTATGTCCCATGGGATAGCTTTTGTTCAAATGAGGTTAATATTAAAAAACAGGCTTTTAGTTAGCCAAAATTTGCAGGAAGAATGACCCCAAATAATAACAGGAAATTTTTAAAAATTCCCTTAAGAGTAATTGCAACTTTAATTTCTAACCAAGTTTCCTTATTTCTATTTTGTTTGCCCATTTACCACTAAATTAGCAGTTTCTTAGGCTGAAACCTCCAAATTTAATGCTATTTATTGTGGAAAGTCCTAGGAATCTATGAGTAGAAAATTAGGGTGACAATAATGTGTTGGGTTCCCCTCATCCTTCCATCTTCAGTGATCTCTACCATGAAATCTTTTGGGGTTTGCTCATAGAACACTATCCACGAGGCACCTATGACCTCTCTGTCCCTATCAGGTCTTGTCAAAATTACTGAAACCTGGTTGCTGTAGCATAACTGAATGTGCATTGTTATTGTTAACATGGGAAGTCAGGGCAGCAGTTTCTGCTTCTATGGTGCCAAATTAGGACATACAATTGACCTGGAAGATTTCTCCCTACTTGGATAGAGCTTCTTGGACCTGGAGTCAGGAAGAACCAAGTTCAAATATAATCTTGACACTTCCTAGCTGGGTGATCATAGACAAATCATTTGATCTCTGTCTGCCTCAGTTTCTTCAACTGTAAAATGGTTACGTAAATACTCTTTTCCTCTGCTTTATGACATAATCTACTGCTTATCTAGCTTCTATCTTTTGATAATTAGAATTTCTTTAGACTACAATTAGTATTCCCTTTGATTGTCCATCTGATTAAAACCCACGCACTTGATAAGGTGATAGCCTTCCTATGGTTGGACAAAAATCCAGTGTTTCTTTGAGGTCCTTCAGAGAACGATGACCATTCTTGAAGTATCTCTTCAGATTGAAACAAAATAATCACATCACATTTATTTGTCCTTCCCTATGACTATGTTATTGTCACCCCAGTTAAGTCTTAGACTCCAAATTATTCTTCCACCATAGTATTTTTGCTTCCTTTCCTGACCTATCAATATCTAATTGAAAATGTGAGAAAAATCATAATGGTTATAAAAAAATGTTCTCCATGGAATGAGAGGTGGGGAAGGAAAATTTCTGGTTCTTTGGTTTAGTTCTTTGTGTATTGCTTCTTAGAGAATAGTAATAGCTCATATTTTCTTATAGTGTCACAAGGTTCAAATAGCATATTCTTTAAGTCTGTAAGTCCCATTTTAAAGATGAAGATAGGGATGGTCAGAAATTTAAGTGCCTTGCCCAAGGTTACAGGACTAGCAAAGATCAGAGTAGGAATTCAAATAAGTCTTTTCTGACTTCAAATATATCTATTCTTTCACCACATCAGTGTTCCAGCTATTTAAAGGGTCCTAGGTGGCAAGACACATAAAAAGCTTGTGTTTTTTATTCATTTGTTAAAGAAGTGAGACATATGATGATCCTTATGGATAATTCAACTTAAAATGAGATTCAGAGTATCAATTCCATTCCAATTCTCCCACTTCAGAGGGAAGTAAAGAATTGGGAGAAGGAAATTGACCCTATAAACCACTATGTTTATAATACTCTGTGTTTATTATTGAGTTTTTGGAAAGCAACAAAAAACAGGTGCAATTCATTGAGTTTTGCAAAACTTATTTGAAATTCATGGATCTCAGAGTAGTGTCCTAACATTCAAAGATTTTCATTCAGAGTTGCTGAATATTTGTTCAGATAAGAAAAAAAATTGTTCAGAAGTGTCAGAGCAACCACTATCATCATTCTTTGCCATAACAAAAGACCAAGATTTGTCTGGAAAGTATTTGGCATGGTGCTATGCCAGGTCCTGTGCTGAGCTGTTCTATATTGTTATTTCAACCCTATACTAGTTTAGTTTTTTTTTAAGGTTTTTTTGGCTAAGGCAAATGGGAGTTAAGTGGCTTGCCCAAGGCCACACAGCCCAGGTAATTATCAAGTGTCCTGAGGTCGGATTTGAACCTCAGGCACTCCTGACTCCAGGGCCGGTGCTTTTATCCACTGTGCTACCTAGCCACTCCTAGTTTAACTATTCTTGATAGTGAGATGGTTCCATTCAATTTTCTTTTAGCCAGTTTTGTCTCTAAATAACAGATTGGAAGATTTTTTTCAAGTGAGTGAACCTAAGAAGTTTTGTAAGTTGTAGAGACACTACAACATTCATTCACCAATCTATCTCAGTAAGGTCAATTGCCCTTGAAAATGTCAAACAATGAATTTTGAACATTTGTATAGACACAAATGAGTATCTCTACAAATAACTAAATCTGTGCCTATAGGGTAACTGAATTTATCATTTCCTCTTTCCCTCCAGACCATCTTAAAAAAGGAAAGTAGAGGGGCAGCTAGGGGTGGCACAGTGGATAAAGCACCGGCCCTGGAGTCAGGAGTGCCTGGGTTCAAATCCGACCTCAGACACTTGATAATTACCTGGCTGTGTGGCCTTGGGCAAGCCACTTAACCCCATTTGCCTTGCCAAAAAAACCTTAAAAAAAAAGGAAAGTAGATCAAATCAAAAAATAGTGAAAATGAAATGGACAGTTAATACTTCAAACTCAAAACTTACTATGCTTTAGGAAATTATCAAAAGGTCACATGCAGAGATGGAAGGATTCTTTGAGGCATCTCATCCAATCCACTTATCATAAAAGGTGAGGAAATTTGAGATTAGTTAATCTCTAAAATTTGAGAGGCGGACTTGCCTAGGATCATTCAGATCATAAGCAACTGAGGCAGTATTTGAACCCATGTTTTTCCTGACTTTAACTACAATGTTTTATTTATTGTTACCATGTTGTCTTATGAAGAACCATGTCTGGTGAAAGTTATCTTCTGATATTTGTTGCATAGTGGAAAAAGGTCTGTCATTGGGCCTAATGTGAAGTCCATATTTAAAGTCAAAGCTTTAAGAACTCAAAATTGGGGCGGCTAGGTGGCGCAGTGGATAAAGCACTGGCTCTGGAGTCAGGAGTGCCTGGGTTCAAATCCAGTCTCAGACACTTGACAATTACCTTGCTGTGTGGCCTTGGGCAAGCCACTTAACCCCATTTGCCTTGCAAAAAAAAAAACACCTAAAAAAAGCACTCCAAAATCACCTCTATACCACTGAGTCACTGGAATAGG
This sequence comes from Macrotis lagotis, assembly GCF_037893015.1. Taxonomy (NCBI): domain Eukaryota; kingdom Metazoa; phylum Chordata; class Mammalia; order Peramelemorphia; family Peramelidae; genus Macrotis; species Macrotis lagotis. Next base: position 81,672,580 of record NC_133664.1, on the reverse strand, counting down.
AGTTTACTGACTCAAATTACTGAATCAAGAACCATTTTTTAAATTTAATCATTAACTATTTTCCATTACAGGTACCATTGTTATTGATCAATTGTTTTTCACTCATATCTGATAAATTGAAGACTATCTGGGGTTTTCTTGGCAAAGACATTTGGAGTGGTCTGCCATTTCCTCTCCCCACTCATTTGCAGATGAGAAAAACTGAGGTAAACAAGGTTAAGAGATTTGCCAAGAGTCACACAGTGTCTGAAACCAGATTTGAATTCAGGAAGATGAGCCAGGCCAGGTGCTCTTTGAACTTTGACCCTACCTAGACACTTAATTTCATGATTAAATTGTCATCCCTGATTTATGGAGGTTAGTAAAAGGTAAGATAAGTTGCCTTCAATTTACTTTGATTCTTAGCAAGAGGTATCTGTGGTACCCAGTGCTTAGTAAACTGACTGAAAACTATTAAGACCTGGATTCAAGTTCCATTTATCATATATATTGGTTTTCAAATCCTGAGTCCAATAGGACTCTATGCAAACTAATATGATAAAAGTGCTAAGCAGCATTAGTAGAGGAAGTTTTCCTGCTAGGAGTTACCCTATATCAATAAAATCAGAAGTTCAGTTTTGTATCCAATTACTTACATACTCTTCTATAAAGCAACTGAATACTTACTGGTGGTGTTCTGAGGAGTGAATTAAAAGAGTCAAGAGAAATTCTCATTAATAAGGTAGAAGCAATAGCAAACCATAAATTAAGAAGTTTACAACCTTCTAGGATTTTAGATTTTATCTAGTTACTAGCCTAGAATGAATTAGCCTAATCCACTTCTCTCACTTTTCAGATGAAGAGACTGGGCCCAGGGAGCTTCCATGCCCAAGGTCGTGCCATTTGTCATAAGGATACTTATCTGGAGCCAGAGTTCAGGACCTCTAATTTCTGGTCCTGGGCATATTTTTTTTGGTGATACAGAGACTCCCAAACTGGTGGTGAGTGTGGAACCAGACAAAAGAAGACAAGGATGACTTGAAAATTGTATTCAAGAACATCCTAGATTCTTGTTTGGCTAAGAATAATTATTTCAGTGTGTACTCCCTTCTCCACAGAATAGATAACTATTTCTTCTCATGACAATGTTTTTTTTTTTTTTTTATCAAAGATTTCATAGGATATCTACCCGATTCATTGAAGGCCTCTTTCTCTCTCTCTCCTTTCTTTCTTCTTTCTTCTTTCTTCCTTCCTTCCTTCCCTCACTATCTTTCTCTTTATGTTTCTCTCTTAATATTTATATCATTTGAGATATAAAGAGCCTCTTATCCAACCTTCATTTTACTGAGGAAACTGAGAATAAGGAATTCAAATGACTTTTCCAAAGTCATTCAGGTAGCAAGAGCTGAAGTTGAATCCAGGTTTCTCTATCTACAGAGCCAAAACTTTTCCCACTTCCTTCCAATCTTATTCATTCCACAGGTAACAGGGCTACACTTAGCCTGTCCATCAGTTATACTACATTTTTTCATGACTGACCTACCTCCTTTCCCTGTAATATATTTCCTAGCTTCTATCCTTTATTCCACTTATGCTTTTTACAAAGGACACCATTTGTTATATGCCACAACCTGCTTTTGCAAAACATGTATCTCTGTTGCCCTGTGAATCTGATCATACATCTGGTCCATTGCAGTTATAAGTAGCCATCAGAAGAATATATGTGTTAAAAAATTTGTGTGTATGTGTGTGGTTTCTGTTTATTTTAAGGAACAACTTGGGGCCATTGAAATTGCTCCATTAGAATAAATTCTGCCCCCCTCTCACCCCTTGTGTTTTGGCTATAACAGGAAGAGTTGATATGGAATTGCAATTTAAGAAGACGGTAGAGTCAAATGAGAATTTTTTTTTTTTTTTAGGGCAGGTAGGTAGTTGGATAGAACATCAGACTTGGAGTCAGGAATTCCCAAGTTTAAATCTAGCTTCAGACTGGACAAGTCACTTAACATTTATTTGCCTCAGCTTCTTCATCTCTAAATTGGGAATAATAATAATACCTACATTCTCAGGGCTGTTAAGATCAAGTGAAATGATATTTGTAAAGTGTTTAACACAGTACCTGATATATAGCCGATAAATGTCAGTTATTAGTATAATTATGATTGCAATAATTATTGTTTTAAGCAATGAGAATGATCTGGACCCATTTGCTGGAAGGAACTGTGAGTTTGAAGATTAGAGGTAACAAGAGTGTCTGATGAAAATATGAAAAGTGAACACCAGTTTTTACAAATTATTTTTCTATAGTAGAACATAGTCAAAAAGTTGCCTGAAAATTGTGGAGTATAAAAGATCCCACTATGTTGATTGCTGGTTATTTTAAAAAATCGACAGAGCAAATTTTAGCCTAGAAGACTTTTCTCCAACAAGATATCATTTGTACATGTGTCAATATCATAGACAATTCTTTGATAGACATAGTCACGGTTATAATTTTGCTCAGTGAGGCATAAAATGAGGATCAGTGTGTTCCTTATATTTGTGGAGAACTAAATGACAGATGGAAATGGGGTTAAATAAGCAGGAAATTTTTTTTAATTTGGAAATAAGGGTTTCTATGTGTCTTCCCCAAACAAACTTAAGACAATAAATCTATACCTGTCAGTGCTCTAAAATTCTGTAATAGAATATGGAGGGAGGCTATGGTGGAGCCTCCCTCCTTGATCAAATGAGATAGATGACAATTTCTCTAGGCTGACTTAGATATTCATGTGCAAAGGGGTGGAATAGATGCTCGCTCAAGGTCATTTTCAGAGCTTTGATTCAAAGACTGAAATAAAATTTGCCTAGGAGCTAAGGAACAACCTTGGTTGGAACCTCTAATCACCTATTGATTTGTAACCAAGTACGATGGAAAGTTAGAGTAAGACAGTAAATATTGTTGAAGGCAGCTAGCAGCAGGTTTGGAATCAGGAGACTTAGTTTTAGATCTTACTTGGTATCTGTGCATATACTTCTACCTCTATAGTCTTCAGCTTCTTTATATTCTCATCCATTTACCTCTGTGAGCCTCAGTTTTCCTAGATGCAAACAGACACAGCAATACTTATACTATTTACCTCTCTGGGTAATGGGAAAGACACTTTATCAACCATAAAAATACTATAAATAATCATGAACTGCTTTTATCATTCAAATGTCCTAAATACTTCCCGGTAAGGGAATGAATGAATGAATAACAGAGTCTCAGAGTTAGGTCATCTAATCCAACCCATACCTCAATAGAAATCCCCTATATAAAATCCCTAATAAAAGACAGCTATGTGTTGAAGTGTTGTTGAGTCAATCACTTGTGTATGACTTGGTATTTGGGACTTTCTTGGAAAAGAAATTGGAATAGTTTGCCATTTCCTTCCTCAACTCAATTTAAAGGTGAGGAAACTGAGGCAAACATGGTTAAGTGACTTGTCCAGAGTCATACAGCTATCAAGTGTTTGAAGCAAGATTTGAACTCAGGTTCTCTTTATTCCAGGGTTGGCATTTTATCCACTGTGTCACTTAGTTTTCAATGTCCTTTGCCAAATGATAGAGCTTTTATAGAGTTATTTTAGGTATAAGAACTGTTCCTATCTAAATACATTTCATGAAATAATAAAATGGACTATGACTTTGACCCATATTACTTGTGAACTCAGTATTTCCCTGAAATGCTATTCTATGATCTTACTGGTATTCTTTATGAATGAATAGTCACTGGTTCTTTTGTAATAGCAAACCAATGTCATATGATTTGGAATGCCTTTCATCAAGGCACCTATCAAATATAAATACAAACTATGCTAATTTCCCTCATATAGCAAAAAAGATCAACTTTAATTAAAATTTTGAAGGCAGCATGGTCTGTAGAAAGAGTGCTATTTGAAATCCAAGGTCCAAAATCCAAATCCTGATTCTGTCACTTACAATCTGTGTGTCCTTGGACAAATGACTATCTCTCTTTAGGTGGGTGCTATGGACCATGATACTGGTGGACCTGAGAAGGTATGAGTCAATTTAGGTACAAACCTGAGGAAGTTAGGATTAACTTTACCTCCTTGGTGGACTGATTTAGGACCTAATGGTGGACCCTTTAGACAAGAGGAGGATAAAAGTAGTTTTTAAGACTTAAGAATTTTTAAGACTTAAGGGAATCCTCTTGCTGACTATTTTTTTCTTTTGACCTTCCTGAGAACTGCTTTTATTTCAGGGTTTTGGAAAATTGGAATATCAATTTAATCAAATAATTATTTGTTTGAAGCCTTGGACTCTAAGTAATAAATTCGTTGCACTAGGGGTATAATAATGGCTTAGGAAAGTTGAACTCAGTTTTATCTACTGTAAAACAAGAGGGTTGAAATAGACACTTATGGTCCTTTCTGGAACTAAATCTATGGCTATACATACATGATATATTATTTGCATGCTGAACTTTAAAGAGAATACCAATTCCTTTCTTTGAAAATCAGTGCTCTTTCCCAATCCCCTGTAGATTTTTTTTAGGTTTTTGCAAGGCAAATGGGGTTAACTGGCTTGTCCAAGGCCATACAGCTAGGTAATTATTAAGTGTCTAAGACCGGATTTGAACCCAGGTACTCCTGACTCCAAGGCAGGTGCTTTATCCACTATGCCACCTAGCTGCCCCCCCCGTTGTAAATTTCTTTAAGCATAATTTTGAAATGATTATTAAATAATACATTATTTGGGAGATCTTTGACCTTGCCCCCAAATTTACCACACCTAGACTATCTTATCTTGGTGGAGTTGTTGTCCCACCCAACTAGAAAAACCCTACAAAGTGATTCTAGTTTGGGAAGAACCTGCTCATTCACTGTGATTTTAGTCAGTTAGGTCTGAGTAGAGGGGGACCACTTTAGTCTAGATAGGCTAGATAAGAGAGAAGTCTCTTTTTCTAAGACTGGGTAATCAAAGTCATATTCTCCCAGTCTATCATTAGAATAGATTCACTTTCATTATAATATTTATTCTTCTCATAAATTATTAACCAATCAGATTTGATTGTTAACCTCAGGAGCACTCACTCTTCCAAGGGCATGAGCATTGATTAGGTTCTTTGAGTGGTCTTTGATAATCGAGAGTTCTGCTGATCCCTTTTATAAATTATCCATTAGTGTAATTAATAAAATGATTTATTATGCAGAAACTATGTTTCCTGAACTTTTTATCTGTGGCATTTTTCTTGTGGGAGACCAATAATCTTGTTACTGCCCCCCCCCCAATAAATTAGCATATTGGGTTATGGACTAGGATCAAGTTCTTAACTGTTTGTTTCTGGTGAAGTTTATTCATATCATTTTTCAAAGGATAAAATAAAATACATAGGGTTAAAGGAAATCAATCATATTGAAATAGTTTATCTATCTATAGCTGTTTATTTATGCATTTATCCATCAGTTCATCAAAATTCACATACCCCCCCCCAGATTAAGAACCTTGATAGAATGGTCAAATAAAATAGTAGAGCCAAATAATTTTCTCCCAATATCTTGAAATAGGCCGAGAATGGGGAACAAAGTAATATCTTGGGTCTTGGCCTTTTGTACTTTATAATCTGGAGGGAAAGGATATGAAGCAGGCAGGCTATGCCTCCAGTGAATTTCAAAGGGGGGGGGCTACAATTAGAGCAAACGGTTAGAACTCTATTCACTTCTTGGTAATGCTTCTGATTTTGTGCAGCTGCCTCATTATGCCTTTTCCTGGGCTTTCCTTCATTTGCCAGTTTGACTTTTCACAGACCTTCAGGCTAATTTCCTCAAACTTCATAGGTGGAACAACCTGGTGAGTTGGGCATAATAAGTCCCTTTTTAGCACAGTGGGGAAGGTGAAGCAGCTGGTATGAGGAGGTAGAAATGAGCAGGGATATTTTGCTAGATGAATGCACCAATATTTCAGTTTTGTACTGAGGCTGTATTCAGCCAGGATATTTAAATAGAAGAAACAATACCCAGATTTGCTGGTATATGGATATGAGAAGAGAGAATCATTTTTACTAAATGATCATGCACAAGAAGACCAAGAATGTTAGCACAGCAAGGAAGATTGGGCAGGTTAGCTGTAGGGAAAATGAGGGAGAATTTCCAAGATAATAGGTCTGAGGATGGCTCTAGGCTGCCTAATAATGGGAAGAAGAGAATAAGCATTAATGTATCAAACAACATGCTAAGGACTTTACAAATATTATCTCTGAGCCTCACAACAACTCTACCAGGTAGGTACTATTATTCTCTCCACTTTAGAGTTGAGAAAATTGAGCTAGACAAAGATTAAGTGACTTCCCCAGGGTTACAAAATAAATATCTGAGGCTACAATTAAACTCATGTCTTCCTGACTCCAGTCCTGGAATTCTGTTCATTGTATTGCTCAATTGCTCAGTTGGTCTGTCTGCTTTATCATAGTATGGAGAAATTCCCTGCCAGCCTATACTGGACGCAATACCTTCAGATATTACCAGTGGAATGAGAGAGAAGAGAGACCAACAGGATGCTGACACAGAAGAGCAACTCAGCCCCAGGGTTTGGATGTTCTTGAGAGACTTTTTCCCTATGCTTTTTTCCTATGGTTGTGTTGTGTTTGAGTTGTGTCCAAGTAGATGAGGGATCCAAGGTCTAAGAGATTGGAAATATTGAGCATGTTCCCCAAGGTCAACTGCTCCTTCAGTTTCCTCTTCATTAGATCATAACATCAGAGGACAATAAATTCATGTAGAATGTTTTGCCTTGAAGACTGTGGCTGTAATGGTTTGGGACACCAAGGCATTTCCCTTCTTTTATTGTGTTCTGATCAACTAAACATTTTCAGAAGCTGGCCCCACAAGTGAGTTGTATAAGTAATGCACTCAGACTTGTCCTATAGCCCCAGAGTTTGGGGGTACAGATAAACCAAAGATTGGAGATTGTGTCTAAGCAGAGGCTTCAGTTTAATCTGAAATAGTCTAAACTTTGCTTCTCTGGTAGCACTGAATAGCATGACATTCCTAAATTTGAGGAATGGATGGCTGACCCAAATCACTATGAAGAATTAGTAAAAAAACTTTCAGTAGAGAGCTGCTAGATTAGTATTTCTAGATAGCTGGTTTCTTGCCTGACAATGACCCATAGAAAATTCTTCCCAGTCTGCAGTCATTCTATCACTAAGGCTTCTCACTTTGTAAAACTTGTGTCTTAAAAAAACCCAACTTTCTTCAACCCTCTTTATCCGATTTCATCCTTTCCTTCACAATTATAATAATTTTTCTGTTCTTGTTCAGTCATTTCAGTCATGTCTGACTTTTCATGATACCACTTGGAGTTTTCTTGGCAAGGATACTGGAGTGATTTGCCATTTCCTTCTCCAGCTCATTTTATAGATGAGGAAACCGAGGCAGACAGGGTAAGTAACTTGCCCAGGGTCACACAACTAGTTAGTGTCTAAGGCCACATTTTGAACTCATATCTTCCTGACTCTAGGTTTGGCATTCTATCCACTGAGCCATTGGACTGCTTAAGAATTATCTAATAATCTTTCTAGACTAAATAAATAAAATTTAGAACTTGCAATTCTGTATAGTGCCTAGGATGGAACTATCAATTAGGTAAAATGACCTTCTCTGAGAGTTATAATTTTAGAGAGATTGCCCAAAACACTCAGAGATCAAGTGATTTGTCCAAGGTTACATTATCAATACTTGGGAGAAGCAGGATATGGATAAAGGTGCTCCCAACTCTGATACAGGATTTCTATCTGCCTCTTGATCTAATAATGCCAATACTATTCAAGAACAAAATAATTTAATAACAAAATGACTAATTTTATATGGTATTCTACATTTATAATGTAAAATACATTTATAGTGCTTAATACACACACACACACACACACACACACACACACACACACACAGACACCCCATGAGGTAGTTAATTAAACAGAACTCTAGTTTGCCTATGGTTGTGTGATCTTTTCAATGCAAGTATTACATCCAATAATGCTGATAACAACTCTCCTGACCCTCCTGTATGAATTTTGTCTATAAATTTAGTCCTCCCATAAATTTGCCATAGGGAGCCCATCCAATGGAATTACATTATTACATATTTTTGCTACTGTATGGATACAAATGGAGCACATAGACTTCCCAGAGGTTATCTTCCCCTGCTCTGTCCATCTTTTTTTTCCCCTGGTTGTATACATTTTTTGGATATCTTCCTTTATACCATGCCTCCTGTATAATTGTAATGTGTTATAGCCTGCTCATGCCCTCGCTGTACTTTTTCATTGCCCCTTGAGTAATTCCCCACTTTCAGATCTTCAGAGTTTATGATATTATATAACTGGCAGCAATATAATATCATGGGAACAACATTAGTGTTATAAATGGAATTTTATTTCAGGGAGAAGCTTGGGGTCATTAAAAAAAATGATGCAGTTTCCCAAAAGTAATTTACCCTGTTTTCTACACTGTCAACTTACTGTGTCTATTCAAGAAAAATATGTGTATATATGAATGTGTGTTTGTATATGTGTAGAGTTCCTAAAGTCTTACTGCAATCTTTAACGTCTTAAATCACTCACTCTCTCTCTCTCTCTCATCCTCCTCCTCCTTCTTCTCTCTCACACACAGAAGACTAAATGCTCAGTGATATAAGAATTTAAATAAAATAAATTCAATATAATTTTTGGCATGCAATTTCATAACTTTTACATTTGCAAGCAGCCACTGTAGAAGTATGTCTATGAATGAATATTATCATTTCTACAGATGAAGAAACTCCAACTCAAGAGATAAGTGACTTGTTGAAAGTTATATGCTTACTAAGTGGCAGAGCTGTGACTTGATCTCATACCATGAGCGTTTAAGAAGGACATTGATAAGTTGAAGTCATTTCATGAAAAGAAATCAGGATGTTGAAGGAAATGGATGCTATTATAAATGATGATTCATGTGAGGAAAAGAACATTTAAAGGGGACAGAATTGCTGCTGTCAAGAATTTGAAAGGTTGTCTGAAGGAATAGGGGTTGATATGTTCTGCTTGTCCCTAGAGAAGCAGAAATAGGATGTCAGGAAAAATATTTCAGGGAGGCAGGTGACCACTTGCTGAAGATGTTGCAGATTCTTGTTCAGCTATCTTCAGATAGATGGAATGGCTTCTGAGGTCCTCTAAGCTTGACTTCATTGAGACTAGGGAGAGGGGAAAGGTTGGAGAGATTGGACTTCTCTGCTTTATAGTTTTATTTGGGAAACTCTTTGATAGGAGTCATCCTCCAATGCAAAAAGAGAGATTCATATTTAACTTTCTTCCTAAATTGCCCCAAAGTAAAGACAGCATGAATTCCTGTGAAAATCTTCATATTTATATTATCCCATTTCATTTCTATGTAAGCATTGGTAGGACTCTAGGCGACCTGGCAAGACAAAGAGTTCTTAATTTCTAGGTTGTTAATGCCTGCCAGGACATTATCATATGCCCATTTATATATTTATATACATGTATGTGTACATATATACACATACATATACACCCACACCCAAATATATATATATATATATATTATATATTATATATGTCCTTTTGATGAAATCTGAAACATGACTGAACAAAATGGACTTTTTTTTTCACAGCAAACATTTTTAATCAATTGCACTTTTCTCCGGAAAATATTCTCATCTTTTTCTCTCTTTACTTAATAAGTTTCTATAGACCCAATTATCATGCATAATAGTAAGTTGAGAGACAAAACAAACCCCTTGCTTTGCAGGGTAGTCTGGTTGGAACAGTCTCTATATTGATTTTACTTATGTTTAGTTGACTTTCAGCACCATCAAATAAAGAAAAGTGGGGAGTTATTTATATCTACAATTGTTACTGATTTTCTTTATCTATTTGTTCCATTTCACAATACCATCCATTCCATAGTAGAAACCATTTATCCAATCTCCCTCCCTCCTGCTCCCCATTCCTCTTCTTTCCTCTTAACTCCCCTCCTCCCACTCTCAGCTCTAAATCTAAGAATTTGATATTGCTATTTAATATATTATCTATGGACCAGTTGCTAGACCAGTATTATGCATTGAACATTAAAATAAAACATCTCTTTGAAAGAGACATCAACTTTATAATTTGAAAAGCAATATTTTCATCCTTCTCTGTTGGAACATCTCTCTCTCTCTCTCTCTCTCTCTCTCTCTCTCTCTCTCTCTCTCTCTCTCTCCATCTGTTTGTCATACCCACATCTCTCCCCCATCCCCATTACTCCTATCCCCAAACCCCTAGGAAGTTTCTAAATTATCTTTCCTTCCAAATGAAAACTTGAAGTTTCAGAAGTCTAGAATCTCAGCTTTCTCTTACCCATTTTAGCTATAGTTTTACAAATGTTTTTTGGTGGGAAGGCATATGATATAAATGATATGGAAGCCTCCTCTGCCTCTCTGGATTTTAGTACCTCACCCACTATAACTTAGAGCTTTAGAAAGTTAACTTGAGAAATCAGTTGTCTTACCCAACATCACACAGTCGGTTTGTGAATGAAAGGACTTGAACACAATTGTCACCCATTCTCATTTTGTAGTATTACCCGCCCCCAGCTCCTTAAGACAGGTGCTATTGATTATCATTATAGTCAAAAGAAGCAACCCTTTTGCAGATACAACCTGGTTGCTAAAGTCACTCTGTATATGATGCAGCCTCTGCCCTTCAGCAGAGGCAGCTGCTGAAAGCTCTTGTTACCCAAATCTTCCAAATGAGTCAACATGAGAAATTAATATGATGAATATATATATATATATATATATATATGTGTGTGTGTGTGTGTGTGTGTGTGTGTGTACAAAGATGTAATACCATCTGCCTTGTTGATTGTTTCTAAGGACCAAGGGACCTTTCTGTCAGTCAATAACAATTTATTGACTACCTACTATGTTCCAAGCACTGTATGACTTGTAAGTGAAATTTCTTAAATGTATTCTATCCCCATAAGTAGCACAGCTTGGATAGAGAAGTGGACTTGGAAGACTCATCTTCATGAGTTCAAATCCAGCCTCAGATACATATGAGCTGTGTATCTCTGAGCAAGTCACCCTGTTTGCCTTAGTTCCTCATCTGTAAATGAGGTGGAGAAGGAAATGGCAAACCACTCCAGTATCTATGCCAAGAAAACCCAAAATGTTGATATCAAGAATCCAATACTATTGAAAGGACTGAACAACAATCTCCACTACTAGAACATGACGTCTGAAAGCAGAGAGAGCTTTACTTTTCAATTTGTGTTCCCAGTATGTAGGATAGTGCTTTGCAAACAGCCAAGTATGTATAATTGCTTCTCGCCTATTCATCCATTCATTCATTTTTGCCAGTTATTTCTAATAGGACAGAGATTGGACCCACTTATGACTTTTATAGGGAAGCCTTGGGTAAAGGGAGCTCTCTCTACTTTTGTAACTCAGCATCTTCTGCATAATGTATAATCCTAGAGAGTAACTTTTGTAACTCAGCATCTTCTGTATAATGTATAGTCCTAGAGAATATTTAAAAATTCAATCATGTCTAGGGTCACATAGCCAGTATATTTCAATGATGGTGCTTGAACCAAGGTCTTTGGGCCAGGAGCCTAACTCATGATCTCTCTTCTATTATAGTGGATAATTAAAAGTTAATATACTGATATTCTCTCTCTCTCTCTCTCTCTCTCTCTCCTTGTTATTTTATCAACTTGGGGAACTAGCAATATGGAAACAGTTTCCCTCCATGTAGATTAACAATTTTTCTCTAATTTATGATCTTTATAGAGAACTTCAAAAGGATTTGCCTGGAGCACTCACAGGTTGTGATTTGCCCAGTATGGGATCAGAGGCATCACCTGCTCTAAAACTCCCTCTCTATTCATCATACCTTATTGACTCTCTGCAAACTTACTCAAAACATTATATTTCTCACTCTTGAGTATTTTGCCTTATTCTAATGTCGTTTCTTTCTGTAACTGTCCTAAAATAGAGTCCTAGGATTTCAAAAATTATCTAGGCAAACCTTCATTTTAAGAATGAGAAAACAGAGGTCCAAAGGGAGTCCCACATTCTTTTGGTTAGACTGAAAATTTCTACACTTGTCCTATAGGTGCAGCATTGGGGCAACCCCAAAAGTTAGTGAAATAAAATACCCTTTTTACATTTATAAGTAAATGTGAAACAGAAAGATTGGATTTTACTACCAGAAATTATTTCTGTTGTGCTTGAATAAAGAAAATTACTTGCCTTGTTTGGGGAAAAAGTTAAACTTTTTGTATACAAAAAAAACCCACTTTGTTTACTCTGGAATTTGATCCAGTTTCCAATTGTTTTCCTGCCCATGACAAATCTATGGTGAAGCCAGTAATGGAATCTTAAATTCTAGACTCCCTATGAGTCTAGCTCTAAGCCTGGAGTCATATTATTTCTTCCTACAAATTTAACTGCCAACTCAGTTTCCAAAGTCTTTTTTTTTTCTTTTGACTGAAGGGCCATGCCCAACAGCCTGCTTGATGACAGGGCTGTCTTGAATTTAAATTCCATATAAATCCACTGCTGCTAAGTTGTTTCATACCTCTTTTTATCAGAGAGATCTTTTAAATGGGCTATTGGTGAAATGTGGCTTTTACAGAATCTGTGTGGGAGACATTAAATTATCTAAGTGTTGCACATATATCTCTATTGTGAAATTCCAAAGGAGGAAAAAAAAAAGCAAGCAAGTAAATGACTCCAAACTACATTAGATAAATACTGTAAGCAGCCATCATAGAACAATCAGGAGTAATTTGAAGACAGCAGAGCACTAAAAGGAAACGTCTAAGTCAGATGCGTGGATATAGGGGAAAATGCAAAGTGAAATTATTTCTTTCCTGACTCCCTCACACACTGTTTTATCTCCTGAGTCTTATAAGTACATTATCTTGTTTGACAAAAGGTGTCGGCAAATATAAAGCTAAGTTTAGAGGCATAGAGAGGTAGAATGGAATGATGGAGAACAAGCCAGGTTTAAAAACAGGAAGACGGGAATCTCTTTTTTTACACACATTGGACTGTATGACAATGGGAAAGTCCAAAAACCTCTCAGAGTTCAAGACAACTTTGAAAGAACAAATTATAGACATTGTGCTGACTTGCAAGAATTTCCTATGCCAGTGAAAGCATAGATCTGGTTCTTATCCCTTAGTGGCTTTCAGTTATTTTAATTCCTGTCTAATTCTTTGTGATCCCATTGGGGATTTTCTTATCACAGATACTGAAGTGATTTATCTTTTCCTTCTCTTGCTCATTTTCTAAATGAGGAAACTGAGGTAAATAGGATTGAATGACTTGCCTAAGGTCACACATTAGAATTGAACTCAGGAAGAGGAGTCCAGGTCCAAGTCCAGGTCCATGTCCAACACTATCTATTTCACCCCCAGTTGTATCAATGGATTAGGACATTAAAACAGGTTTTTTTTTGAGAAGGTTACTGGAAAGGGAGAAATAAAGATAAAACTATGAATGTGGTCATAATTTTATTTTTAAGCAAAATATCTTATTTGTGATAAAAATTTACCATAATTATGAAGATTTCTTTAACCTAATAGAGGAGGTTCTTTATAATAATAGTAAATTCTATTAACTCATTGTCATATTTCTGATATTGGAGAAAGATGGCTAGAGATTTTTAACTTCAGATATGATATCCTTATCATTATCAACTTTAACAGAGTCTATATCTACTTGTGCCTGTGTGGCTAAGGGAGGGATGGAAGGAAAGGAGTTGATGATGGTCTTTCCAACCTACTTTCCTTGCTGTCTTCCAGGTCTTTCCTGTTCTCCTCTCATTGGTCATTATGCATGTGAACATTTCACTAGATTGTCTGCATCAGCAAGAGGGTTTCAGAACAAGAATGCATCACTAATAACGACACTGCTGGTGTCTGTGGGTCACGAGGGCCCTGGAGAACTAGCCATCCGATACGCTATGCTACATTTGAAGAGATAATATTGTTCCTGTTGAAGGTTATTCTGTTGCCAAGCAGCCCAAAGGGTGTTTTTTTTTCTTTAAAGTCCAATCTTAGTTTCCAGGGAGGAGACTATTGTAAAGGAATGAACTCAACTGATTTTCTCTGCTGATGTGGGACCAGTTGTGGGAAATCAGGGAAATGATGCAAATAATCCAAAGCCTTTAGAATAAATTATAATGTTTTGGCAGTTTGTTTACTCATAAGTCTTCCTAGTTCCTATTTAAACTAATTTCTTGACATTTACTAAATCTACACTAGCTTAGTTATGGTTATGCATTCCTATGGGCATGCTAGGCAGAGGGCATAAGATGGTTTGAGATATTGTCTTTTAATTTTTTTTTTAATCAGAACTTATTTCATTGATATAGGGTACTACCAGGGAGAAAATTTCCTCTGCCAATGTAGCACCTCCACTGGAACCTCTTGAGTAAAGTTGGTATTTTCTAAGGCGGTAGGGAATGTTGACCCTCATTGTCCCTCCTGGGAGAGTATAGCATCTACTACTGCATTGTTCTTTGGATCTTGTCCTACAGTGCCTGTGTCAGAGGGCTTAAGACTTCAGTAGAGCAGGGATGAGTTCTCAGATGCTCCATTTCAATGGGCAGCTCTCCCGGTGGGGAAGGCTATAATTTACTAACCATAAAGTAAGACTTTCTCCATTGGCAATGGCTCCAGTGTTTGGAATTCCCAGTATTAGGATATCAACTTAAATTTTCTAAGCTTGACTCATCTAAGAGCCCAAGTTATTTTGACAGAAGAAACAAAGACGCTGTTCCTTCTTTTGCTTTAGTTAAGCCATTAGAGCAAATTGTCAAAGAGAGTTAAGGATGACTACCACCGGGAAGATAAAAAATATTGAACTGCTGAATGCTGAGCCAAAGAAAATGAAAGGAATGATAGGCTTGTACCAACTTAAAATTTAGTGAGACAATCTGTCTGCTCCAGAGTTTCCAGTGGCATTCTCTTCCCTTATTAGAAAGCTCCATATTTGCTTACCTTGTTTACCTCTCTTCCCCTGGAATCATGCCCTCTGCTTCTTGTATGTGAAAACCTTAAATATTTTCAAAACCAAGTACTTCTTTATGATACCTTCCCTTGTAATACAAGCCTCGGATGGTTGTCTCTTTCTCTTTCTTAGGGTAGTACTTATATCTACAACATACTTTAGTACTTATATGCTTCTCTGTATCTTTTTGCCATTTTCTGTATGAGACCTGTCTCCCCAATTAGATTGAAAGCAGTTGGTTCAATAGATTAGAAAAGACATTGTTTTTGTCCTACAGCCTTCCAAAGAGGAATTTACAGAAAAGTTTCCAAAGGGCATATAGGGTAGAGGAGGAGAGATCAAACAGGAAATGGTCATGCTGGTATAGCACACTTCTGGATGATAGAACTCTAGAACTCTAATTGGTACAATGGGAAGAGTTTTGGATTTGAAACCAGAAAGGTTTGAGTATAAAACCTGCTTTAGATATTTGTGAGATTTGTGATGAGCCCCTTGTCTCTTGAATGTCAGTCTCCAAACCTTGAAGTGCTTTGAAAATACTATAATGCTTCATGCATACTAGTTGTTGTGGTTATTATTTTATTATTATTTTATTATCAATTTAGGTTGGTACCTTTTGTGCCTTGTCATTGATTGACTTAGAGGGTTGCCTAGACAGTGAGATCAGACTCAAATGGAAATAGATTCCTGCAAGGTGTACATTGATTTAGAAAACCACAAGTTAACATTATCTATGTTGTATTGTATTTTTATTTATTTTGATAAATATTTCTGGATTATATTTTTAACTGATTGAGTACACACGCGAGTCTTGCATGGGCTGAGTTTGACAGCTCTGGAGACCAGAGAGTTTAATGACTTTCCTAGGGTCACACAGCAGCATTCTGGGATAGAAGGAGGACTATAACCAACTTGTTCTGAGGCCATTTCAGTCTAATGAATAATTGACAAAGTTATTGAAGTAAGTAAAGAGATCATGTTACTGCTGGTGGCAGAAAACATGAAGGAATACTATTTGTGGTTTGTGAATAGCTCCATTTAAACTTGAAAAAATAGCTGGGATGTGGTTTCTATCTTTTCTTTAAAAGGAAAAAAGTCTTTGAGGACTATAATAAGATTCTATTTCTATTTTTACAATAGATGGAAATATGATAGCAACAAAAAAGATGTTTGCTAATATTGAAAAAAGCCAGGTAAAATGAGACTCCACAAATTCAATTGTTATAATAAAGCCTGTATTATTTAAACTTTTGGTTGCTCTGGTGCCATGGCTCTGGTTCTTTTATACACATAGATGCTTAGTACATTTTTACTGAAGGAATGAATGCTTCTTCCAATTCTAGGCTGAAATTTCCCTTTGAATTTTCATTGAAACAAGTTTCCTAAGCAAATGGATTTTATACACCAGATTGCAAGGTAAAATGGCAAACTCACTTAAGCAAACATTGTTGTCTAGTATTACAGAAATATATACATTGATGTAAAAATAGTTGCTGTATTAATTATATTTCTTCCTTATCTACTTAATAAGGAAGGTACTGAAGAATCTTTACTAGGGCAACCGTGTTCTAGGTACTTCTAGTTGTTATCATGGTATCATGAATCTAGAACTGAGGTGAACCTTAGAGACCTTTTATCACCTCCTCCAACTTGGGAGTTTTGGAGATGTGAAAAATTGAGATCTGAAAAGGTAGTAAAGTCTAGGGGAAAGAGCCCTCAATTTAGAACTCAGAAAGATCTAAGTTCAAGTCTTTTCTCTGATTAATGCTGACTGTGTGACCCAGAAAAATCATCTAACCATATTTGTAACTTGGTTTCCTCATGTATAAAATGACAGAGTTAGACTGAATTGCCTCTAAGGTCTCTCTTCCATATAGGTGGCACAGTGGACAGAGCATTGGATGTCAGATGATTTCAAATTATTTACTAGCTTACTAGCTATGTGAACTTTGATAATCATTTAACCTTTGTCTGTTTTAATTTCCTCATCTGTTTAATGAGGATGATGATAATAGGGTTGTAGCAAAGATATGGGGTAATTCAGCATGTCCCAAAATCTTAGTATAGTTTAAAGCTTCAATAGTTTAAGAATTTGGGAATATCCTGCATTTGTAAAGCACTTTGCAAAACAAAAGCACTATATGCTAGGTATTACTAAACCCAGAATCTTCATGACCCCACTGGGTCATGGGTTTTCTTAGCAAAGTTGCTGGAGTTTTACCATTTCCTTTTGCAGATCATTTTGAAGAAACTGAGGCAAATACTGATAAGTGACTTGCTCAGGGTCACACAGCTAATAAATGTCTGAGCCCAGATTTGAATTCAGAAAGATGAGTTTTCCTGACTCCTGGCCTGGTATCCTATCCACTATGGTGCAGCTAAATGATTAGCTCAAGTTCAAAAAGAAGGTAAATTCCAGAGGCAAAAGGTAACCTAAGCCTTTGACACCAGAGTCCTTTACACCAATGTCCCTCTTAGTATTTATTTGAAAAGGAAATAAAGCTGTCCTAAAAACGGAATATTGTAATTCAGAATTTTTAAATAACAGAGACTAGCTCTGTAATTAGTCCAAGTTAATGATCTCTTATTTTGTTCTATTTTTAATACAACACATCTACATTCACTATACACAACTTTTATCTAATCTTTTCATGCTATTACACTATCAACTCAGAGTTCATCAAATGCAAATGTGTGACTGAAAATTAAAGGTGGTTAAAGTGAACTTTCAATTGGTGATATTGCTGGTAGCAGGCAGGTAATGATTGGGAAAGTGCTCTTTTGCCATCACTGCTTTACATATTAGTAATGGACACTATAAAGACAGGATGCACCCTTTTCTGCAGAGGGGAGTATATTTGCCCAGATGAATAAGCTGAATGGAAGAGATTTATAGAATTAGTTTGTTTCCCTAAACTCTGTGAATCCAGAAGGTGTTGGGGAAAGGGAGATGGCCTCTTCTTAGAGGGATAGGTTGTGCTTGTTAAATGTTTACAATTGGCTCATGAAAAAAAGTTCAAAGGACTCAATTTTTAAGCTAAATTTCTACTATTTACATCACCTGCATTATAAACAATCAACAAAACAAGGAAACCCTGATTTGTTTGTTGATTTCAGAGGAATAACTGGTCACATTGAAAATTTTATGGTTGAATTTTACCATTTGGTAAGAGCAGGCTCACACATAACCCTGGCTCTGCAATGGCACAAAATTATAGCCAAAATTTTGTCTTCAAATCTTCTGCAGGTGAAATCTGGTTAAAAAAAATGAATGCAGCCTCAGAAGGGGAAGGGAGTAAGCAATCATAAAGCTTTTAGCAAGCACTCTGTTAGGTGCTTTAAAAATACTGTTTCATTTGATCCTCACAATGACCTCACAAAACAAGGTGGGTGCTGTAATTATCTTTATAGTTGAGACAAATGTAGATTTGCCCAAGCTCATTCAGCCAGGGATCATCAGAGACCAAATTGCCCTCAGTCAGGTCTTCCTGACTCTAAGACCGATGCTATAGACACTGTACCATGGAGCAAGAAGAAATATGCATGAAAACAAAAGGGAAAGGTTATTCATTTTGATTTGATGGAGGTGGGAGGGTTCAGTAAGGGTAACACAGGGAGTGATTTTGAGCTATAAGGGACCACAGATATCATCATGTAATTTTCCTCATTTTGCACATGACCAAATGTGGACCCTGAAAAATCAAATGACTTGTCCAAGATCACATAGAAAGTATATAGTAGAATTGGGACTTGAATCCACCTTCTTTGAGGTCAAATCTAATACTGTGTACATTGCACCATATTAGCTCAGTTGAATGTGTTTGTGCATGTGAGTGTGTGTGTGTGTATGTATACAAAAATGTGTGTGTATATAATATAAACATAGATATATATGTATGTATATAATATACACATAGATATACATAGACATATATAATGTGTCTATGTGTTTGAATATATTTAAACATATACAAATTACTAAATATATACAACACATAAACATATAAACTTCAGGGTATTTATTTGTTATCATTCATTGGAAAATCTATCTTCTGTCAGTCAATAAGCATTTATTAGACACCTGCAGTTTGCCAGACATTGTATCATAAAACTGTGAAAACTAAGGAGGATGAAAGATAGTTCCTGTTCTGAAGAAGCTCACAATCTACATGAGCCAGTACTGGCTGCGTTCCAAAATCTCCCAGCTGCCAGCATCCTGAAAGTTAGAATTTTCCCTGATTCAGTGTCCTAGGAGATAGTTCCTAAATGTGTTGCCCTCTCCATGGTGCCACTCTCTGGCTCCCAGCTTTGAGAGCAAGTGATCTCTACAGAGGCTAGAAGGACAAGCTCAGAGAGAGAGAGAATATGTTAGGGGACAGCCAGTGGGACAGGGAGCGTGTCCCCCCAGAACATAAACTGTTACCACCAACCCCAGAGCTATCTCCAGGCTTGAAAATCAGCTAAGACATAGACACCACCATCTCCTTTGACTTCTGCTCCCAGAAGGATGGAGAGAAATAGAGCCAGTACCCAGGCTTACCACTGCTTAGCCACAGGCTTCCAGTAAGTCTCACCTGACTCTTCCACCTGTTTGATCTACATAGTTTTTCTGGTACCTGAAGAATTCTGCCAAACAGTTTCTCCAAATATGTCAGTCCTCTTTGGTCCCACTTTATTTCCTTTAATGCCCTTGTTAGAAGAGCTCTGTGAAAAATGCAGATGGAGGCATTTAGTAGCATTGGCCTTTGCCTTCTCTTCCACGCAGAAGTCCTATTTCACTCCCTTAATACTCTAAGGCTTCAATAAAGGACATAGCTGGAGCATGGAGAGAGATGCATCTATGGACCTCTTAGATTCCTGCATCCAGATCCATTCAGTTGAACTAGAAAATCCAACAGATTCTCCTTACTATAGCAGGGCTCCTCTAGTACTCCCTGGCAGAAGAGTAGAGATTACTCCATGCTTGTAGCCTCCCCTAAGCCTTGATTTAGTGAGACTTAGTGACTCCTCAGAGAATTAGCTAGTCCCAGTATTTTTCCTACTTCCAAATCCTTTGCTGTGTTGTTAATTATTATCAGGAGTAGAAGAACATTGGATTTAAAGACAGGAGAGTCCTTAGACATCCTCTAGTCTGTCTTTTCATTTTATAGATGAGAAAACTAGGTCCAAGAAAAGAAAAAATGACTTATCTAGGTGATAAGTGGCATTAGAGGATTATAGATGCAGCCGGAAATATGTCAGCCATTTAATGATATTTGTTGATAGGCTAGAAAAGCCCTAAGAGATCAGCCATTAAACTTCCCTTAATTTTAGAGATTAAAGAAACTGAGGCTGAGAGAAGTTTGACTCGCTCATGGTCATACAATCAGTATATGGAAGAAACAGGATTCAAACTCAGATCCTAGACTTGATCTAGAATTGAGATTTCAGTCCTATAGTTTCATATCTATTGTTCATTCTGATAATGTACTGGAGTTTGAAGAAGGGAAGGGAGGAGCAAAGGAAAGGAACAGAATTTTAAGCTTTTAGCTTAAATCACTACATTTTTTGGTAGCTTTGTTTATTACATGAAATAAAATTGTTCCCCCCCCCTCCGAGCACATTGCTTACATAAATGGCTTTTCCCACAATGAACAAGTCTTTCTTTTGCCTCTGTCAACATGGCCAGCTTGATCTTGGCAGTGGGAAGTTATTGGAAATTTTCAAAATTAGATCATAGGTCACATGGAAGCATTCATCTTCTTAGGTGGCCTTGGCCTTGTACAGCAACACACTTCTTTGGAATATTGATGACCAACATACTATCAGTTCTACAAGTTTTCCACATTATTGGATTGTTTGCTAATTGACTAGGTACGTCAGAAGTGTTGGCATTATATTTAACAAGTGCCAGTGGCAAAACCCCTAATATTCCAGTGAAAGTCTTTCCCACTGTTATTTTATGATCAAACTAGGACTGATTAGTTGTGATGCAACTAAAATCCCACTTCCTCCCCATCCCATGACATCAGGCTCATTCTTCACTGTTTCTGGCTAGAAAAAGAATCCATCTGTTCAGTGATATTAAAATGCAAAGAAGTGTTCATATGGTTTGGAATGTTTTATCCCCATCTTTTAAATGCTCAACAATATGTTAGAAACACGAAGGCAATATGATACATGCCAAATGATGCCAGGGGCTTCAATCATGTGGATACACATGTACTGAGGGAGGAAAAGCTATTCCATTACCAGGCAACTCCTTTTCCCCACTGTCTCTAACTCCTATGAGCCCCCTAGCCTCCTATCACTGTCCAAATTCAGAAAATATGGCTTGGATCCCTTTTTCTGGTATCAGATCTGTATTGCATAGTCAACACTAGTTTGGTAGCTCTCCAGGATCAAATGGCTAAGATCAATGTTGGGACTTGCTTTTGCCAGTTGGACTCTTATTTTTTGTTTTAACACTTTTGGTAACTGATGTTTTCTCTTTTTGAATCAAGTCTATTCCTTCTTTTTTGGGGGGGGAGGGAGAAAAAAGTCTGAGCAAAGAGGGAAAGAGCACATCCCAAGAGAATTTGTATTTGTCCTCAATTTGCAGGACTGGTGCTGCCAGTTACTCCCATGCTACTTAGAATTCACCTTATACCAAGCATCTCTAATCAGATGATTGGGATCGACTGGTAGATTTGGAAATTTTATTGTTCTCCAAATTGGTTTTCACTGTCTTACCCTTCATGGTTTCCAGAATACCAGTGAAGATGAAAGGCTAGCTGACGAGTGACTAGAGAGGACTTCTTTCCTGACTTTCCCAGGGGAGAAGATCCCCTCCTTCCTCCCACTACCCTAATGATCTAGAGAATGGGGGAATGAAAACTAGTTTTTCCTTTTAAGAAGTCTGGAGTAGAATGTAGGGATGGGGACAGGGACCCTGTGCTGATAGGAAGAAGGGAAGCTGCTTACTTAAATTGTCTTCATCTTCCATATTTGTGGCACCAGGGCTTAGGTACTTGAAGGGAGCGATGAAGGTTGACAATATGCTTACTTTTTCTGGAAAGAAAAAAAAAGAAAAGGGAATGCACTTTTGACACCAGTGTTTCAGAGAAGCTGAATTCATTCATATGTCCTTATTACTGATTCTTAGGACAAGAAAGGTTGAAAGGTCACTTTGGTTTCAGCTGCTTAATTCTATCTCAGCCTTTTATCGAATTTTTAGCAGTATTTTATCAAGTTCTCCACTCCATCCAATTTTGTAGTTAATGATTTCTATCTTTCTTCTTTCCCTCCTTTTGGCATCTTCCTTCCTCCTGCTTCATGCTCCTTAAAAAATTTAAGCAATAGACCTTAGGGTGACAATTTTTCATCTGTTTTCAAGATATTGCTTAGGGGCATAGTTTCCTATTCATTTAGGTTCCTCTTACAAAGAAAACACCATTTTAAAAAGTCAGCTTTAGACAACCACTTCATTTTTTATTCAAAATGGGGAAATTATTCTTTAGGATTTGAGATTGAGGGAAAGAAAAGATGTAGAAATTTTACTGCAATATCTGGTCTTGTCTCACCCCTCCCCCAAATGTTTACTGGAATGGAGAAGAATAAAGAGCAAGAGGAGGAAAGGAGTATATATATGTATGTACATGGAAATTCTTGTCCTATAAGAAATAATACAAATAAGGATGTCAGAGAAACATAGGAAGATTTATAAGAACTGATGTAAGACATGTAGAATTTAGAAAATAATATATACGAGGATTAGAATTTAATTAAACTTATCATGAAAAGGAAGGTGAACACTAAATAATGGGGGGAAAACCCAATGAAGATCTCAGAGAACAGATGTTGAATCCTACCTTCTCTAGTTAGAGAAGTAGGGACTATTAAGACAGAATATTGTATAGGTCATCGGATGAGTTTGAGGTATTGGATGCTTTTCTTTTTCACTTTTGGGTTCAAACTGGGAAAAGTTTGTAATAACTATATTACAAATATAAAAAGTATGAGAGACAGAGAGACAGAGACAAAGACAGAGAGACACAGAGAAAGAGAGACACACACACACAGAGAGATAGAGAGACAGAGACAGAGGGAGGGAGGGAGAGAGAGAGAGAGAGAGAGAGAGAGAGAGAGAGAGAGAGAGAGAGAGAGAGAGAGAGAGAGAGAGAGAGATTGAGACAGAGAGAAATAGAGAGACATCTAAAAATACAGAGAAAGAGATTGGCATTTTGCTTTGTGGACATTAGGAAGGGAAGTAAAATTATAGATGCCAAAAGGAGAAAGTGGTACAAATCTCTTCCTAGTTCCCTGTCTCCCTTTATCTTTTTAGACAGATGACAGATAGATAAATAGATAGAAGGAAGACTTAATCACTGCTTACTATTAAGCACAAGCAAACAAGACCATCTCTATCCTCACATAGCTTTCATTCTAATGGGAGAAGCCAACACATAAAAGAATCTTGGACAGGGGAACTGGGAGAGGTAGCATATGGTAGTAAGGTGGAAGATTTCAGGGAGTGAGTTGACCTAGAAGTGAAGTGAGCATGACTTGGGTCCCTCATGAGAAGGATGGTGGTCAAAGTTAGGGATTCACTATCAGAACCTAGAGTTCCTTTCCTCAGCATACCATTCATAGCGAGTCAATGAATTTTTAGAACTTGAAAGAGCCTTAAAAGTGGTAATCTAGAACAATCTCCTCATTCCAAACAAAGTCACTTAGACTCTGTGAAATTATGTGGTAAACTGAAAGTTAATGGAAGGGTCTGACTCCTCGGTCAATGCTCTTTCCACTAAAAACAATATTAAATAGAAGCCATCAGAGGGAAACCTGAGACACATTCTCTACCATCACTAAAATGTCTTAGGAGGACCAGAAAGGCTTAACAAATTTTACTAATAGAGGAAATTACTAATAAATTTTACTAAAAAGAAAGAAATTGTACAATATGAATGCAAAACAATATGAGAAGAAAAAAAAGACTGCCAAAAAGAGTCAAAAAGAATGTTTATTTTCATAATTTCCTACTTACTAAACTGAACTGGGCCAGTTTTGTTAGTTTTTTTAAATAAATTTTAATTTTTATTTATTTTTACATCAGCTAAATTCAATTCTGCTTTATAATAAAGAAATTTAGGTGGGGGGGATAAAAAGAAAACTTTAAAGTTTTGAATGCTAGTCAACTAGTCTAATTTGTCACAGTGTAAATGGACTTTTTGTCCATCTACATCTAGTTCTAATTTCCATCCATCTCCCTGCCCCTTGTCCCAAAGAAAGGAGGTCCAGCATAAATATTCTAAGTGAAGCTTCCTTTAGTTCTGACCTTCCTTTCCACTTTAAAGATGTGGATCCTGTTTTTCTTAGGTCCATGAACACCGTATTATGTATGTGTGATCACTGGTCACATTTCCCTAGGGGGAAAAAAGGATCTGAACTAATGGAAAGTGGAAAGAAGACTGGATCTAGCAGGAGTCATGGGAAATGGGTGCTAATATCAAATTTTACTACTTATTTCCTCTTTAACCTTCTCTGAGCAGAGGTTTTCTCATTTGTGAAATAAGAAGGCTTAGACTAAAGGAATTTGATTTTCCTTCCAGCTCCATAAGCATGATCTTATGAATATTGTTGTTTAGTTACTTTTTTTCAGTCATGTCTGACTCTTTGTGATCCCATTTGGGGGGTTTCTTGGCAAAGATACTGAATGGTTTGCCATTTCCTTCTCCAGCTCATTTTGCAGATGAGGCAAATAAGGTTAAATGACTTACCCAAGGTCACACTGCTAGTAAGGAGGTCATATTTGAACTCAGGTCTTTCTGACTTCAGACCTGGAATCATTGCATCACCTAGTTGCTATCAGGTCATTATTTACCATTTTTTTGCAGGGACTTTCAAGGGTGATGGAAATAGCTATGTATGTATGATGTGCTAAGATACCCTCTGTCTCTCTGTAGAAACATTAGCTCTGTGGGACCAGCTTTTCAATAAGGCAGAACTGAGTCAAGAAGACCCAAGTTCAAATCCCTCCTCAGACCTTTACCACCTTAGACAATTCACTTTACTTATCTTTACCTATCTTAGCCTTTAATTTCATCAACTGTAAAATAGGGATTAGGTTGTTGTGAGGATCACACAGGATATTATTATATAACAAATTTTATCTTTTTTTGATCTTTTAAGGACATTTCTCTTTTCTTTCTGACACTGACAATGCTCAAAGTAGCTACAGTGAGTAGCTCTAACTTAAAAATTTTCACCTGCCCCTTGGCCAGAGTTGTAGGTGTAAGTTTGCTCTGGTGAGGCCTTGGCTCTCTTCTGCCATTATCCTTTCGATTCCAGAGAACACAGAAGCAGCAACTTCTTGCAATTCATTCACCAATTTGCTTATAGCTATTGTTTCCAGTGGAGAAAGGCCAGGCAGCAACACAATGTTCACCTCCAACTGAACAATAAATAAGTGCAGTCCAAAAATGACTTTTCCTTATTGGGCCTGCCTAACAATAGGAATCAGCTCTGATAAGGGTTTTTGCTCTGTGAACCCCTCTCACGGCTCAAGCTAATTTACAACCACAGAATGAAATCTCTTGCTTGAGTTATAATTTCATTAAGGGATTCCAACAATGTTATGAACAGTGAGTGTGAAGTTCAAATGATTTAGTCAAGAGAATCTAGAAATGAAATTACATTTATAATATAGACGCGCTATGGCCATACCAAAAATATGCTTAACCATCTTAGTTCAGGGCTGGCCCTCGGCAAAACCTGAGACAAATTTAAGCAAGGTGAAATCTGATTTTCCCTCCAGTCCCCACCATCCCCCCCCCCCTTATAGAATTATAACTGGAGGCAACTAAGTAAGTGGTTCAGTGGTTAAAGCATAGGGTTTGGAGTTAGAACAAACCAAATTCAAATCTGACATCAGATAATTACTAGCTGTGCGACCCTGGGAAAGTCACTTAACCACTGGAAAAGGAAATAACAAATCTCTCCAGTATCTTTGCCAAGAAAAACCCAAAGAATAAGCATGCTATGGTATATGGGGTTAGAAAGAGTTGGATACTACTGAATAACAAAAAAGAGCTGTAGCTACTTTAGGACAATGGAAAATCCTTAACCCCAATTGGAAATGACCACAAGCCCCATTTAGTTAATTTTGAAATAACACATTTTTGTATCTAGGTCAGATCTGAATGAGGATGAGATGACAGGAGCTGTAACCTTGGATGCTCAATTTAATAGATGAAGAACTTTGAAGGTATGGAGACCTTCAGTAGCAGAAACAACAGAGTACTTAGAGTAAATTATTTAAATAAGTGATGCATATATATATATATATATGTGAACATCTATACATATATGTATATGTATACACAAACACATTATATATGTATTCTTCCTCACCTCATTTCAGCCTCCCTTCACCCCTAATAATGTCATAATTGTATTCTGGGGTTTCTCTTCCAACACAGGGTATTATCCCATTGTTGGTCTGTTGTTGTTAGCTATTTCCTATTCTTTGTGACCCCATTTGAGATTTTCTTGGCAAAAATACAGGAGCTGTTTGCCATTTCCTTTCTGGTTCATTATTTCAGATGAGGAAACCAAATTAAATAGGGTTAAGTGACTTGTCTAAAGATCCATAGCTCAGGAAGACTGAGTCTATATGACTCTGGGCCTGGCACTCTATCCATTGCACCATCCATCCTCCAACCTCAAAGGAAGGTACCTTTCTGCCACTTGCCCTAGAAGCAAAAAATTCCTAATTATAATTTTTTGGGGGGAGGGCTCTATTTTTCTGCTTCATTTCCTCCATCTCTGCCTTCAGTCAACTAGTGCTTTGATGTGCTTCTTCCCTCTTCCCTCAGCAAAATGTATCCCCTAGAACTGTATTGGTATCAATCATTTACCCCTGATAGTGAATTTAATTTGTCTTAGGGCCTTTGTGTTTTAAGCCTTATGCTTCATCGTGTGACGAAAAGCTCTGAACATTGTTGAAGGGATTTTAGGCATCAGAAAATCCCTTGGAGAGAAATTTGAGGATTGAAGCTATAAGAAGAGGCATTTTTGGGGGACCATAATTAGTTTAATTAACATTAATTAACTTTACAGTTTAAGCCTATATTCTGATGTTGATTCTATATTCATGTGGCAGAGAATAAGGAACCCTGGATTAAAGGGTGGATCATGGAATTATTCTTGATCCCCCCCACACTTTCAGAGAAATCACTAAATTCCTTCAGAGTCTCACCATCCTTTTCTGCAGAAAGAATACATTCTGCCATAGCTAGGCATATAACCAGTTTGGGATAAAGAGAGATATAGTTGCTTTTTTTTTTTTTAGCAAAGTCCTAGTGCAATTTAGTGCTATATAATATAATATGTAGCATTTACATACTGTCTTAAAATTTGTGAAGCACTAATAAATATTATCTTATTTTATCTTTACAGCAATTCTGATAAGTGGGTGTTAAATAACTCTCCTAGGGTCACACATTTAACGAATGTCTAAGAATGGATCTGAACCAGAATTTTTCCACTCTAGCTATCCCATCAACATGAATGCTTCTTTCTTTCCTCCTTTTCTTTCCTTCCTCCCCTTTCCTTTCCTCTTTCCTTCCTCTCTTCCTTTTTCCTTCCTTCCTTTCTTCTTTCTTTCTCCCTCCTTCCTTCCTTCCTGGTCTCAGGCAATGTGCTAGATGCTAGGAATGTAAAACCCAAAGTGAGATGGTCTGCTCTGAAGAAGTTCAAATTCTATTATAGAATGATAGAAACAAGTTCTCAGCAGCTAGAATAGCAAGATAAATTAAATTTTATTCTTAGAGGTGATACAAAGAGTTTTATTAATCATTGGATATTTTCTAATTTTCACAGGAGCTGAAGTCAATATTCATTGTGTACAATTAAAAAAATGTGGTCATGCTAAATTTAAGGAAATTTGCTTTTTAATCCATCTTTTATGAAGACTATCTCAAGTTGTTAAAATTTCAAATACACAAGGGTTCTGTGAATAGCCACTATGCTTGATTTGAACAAAAGGAAAAGCCATTCCTCAATCACTAAAGTCCTGTCCTTTAGTGATTCTCTTGTGTTTCTGGGTTAGACCAGGAGTCTAGACTGGATTTCTCAGTCTCGAATTAAGTCATTTTAGAACTAAATTTTCAACTGACTCCATTGCTATCATTTTTTTTTTAGATTTTTCAAGGCAATGGGGTTAAGTGGCTTGCCCAAAGCCACACAGCTAGGTAATTATTAAGTGTCTGAGGTCGGATTTGAACCCAGGTAACTCCTGACTCCAAGGCCAGTGCTCTGTCTACTGCACCACCTAGCCGCCCCCATTTCTATCATTTTCAAAAACACGTGCTTGTAAAGATGGGAAGAAATAAGCATCAGCCCCTAATATGGGTCATACTCTAGATCTCATTTCAGAAAATAAAGTGGATCAGACAGAGTCTAATGTATCTGTCTCTAGTGAACTAGAGTCTAATAGTTTATCATCAACATCCTTCAGCCAGCTATTTTGACTTTCCAAGAGGGATGAAGTGAATAATATAAGAAAAGGTGGAAGTTGTTTTATTCAGGGCCAGAACACTAGGGTCCATCCCACTACCATTTGGAATCACTGAGTGGGTAGTGTAGTGGAAAAAGTGTGTACTGAACTTGAGATTAGGACCCAAACAGCTTTTGCTCTGATTCAACTTACTGGCTCTATTGGCTATGGGTGAGTTAGCTAATCACTGATCTTAAATTTTCTCAAATCCCATATTTCTAAAATAATATGTGTTCTATACAATCTATGCAGATTTTAGTGATCTTAGTAAATAAAAATAGCTTGAGGTTCAGGCAAGATAAATGAATTACTCATGATAATATAACTAAGATGTGCCAGAGAGGGGTATGAATCTACATATGCTTTTTTTTTATTTTTATTTTTTTGTTAAGCAATTGGGGTAAAGTGACTTGGTCAGGGTCACAGAGCTAGTTGAGTATCAAGTGTCTGAGCTACATTGGAACTCAGGTCCTCCTGACTCTGGAACCAGTACTCCAGCCACTGTACCACTTTGCTGCCCCCAAAGCCACATGTTCCTGAGTCCAAGATATAATATACTATGTTGTTTCTTTTGTCAAAAATAAGAATGAGTTCACTGTTCAAGTCATTTAACCCTGTTCTTCCTAGTTTTTTCATCTGTAAAATAATCTGGAGAAGGAAATGACAAATCACTCCAGTATCTTTACTAAGAAAACCCCACAGAATTGGACACAATGGAAACAAATAGGAAATAACATCCTTGTTTGACTATTAAGAAAAAAATTAAGGAGCGAGCATATTCAAAGACCTCAAAAATACAACTCATCTACCTTTCAGACATAAATATGAATTTAAAAAATGAGTGGGAGTGAAGGAAATAATTGTTATTAGTCTATGTCTTCCCTTCTAGGAGACAAGAAAAGCCAGTTTTAGGGCTTGACCTGAACAACTGAGTTGAAAATAAAGTAGCAAAGTGAAGAGTCACAAGGATAAATCAGAGGAGGAAGTAAAAGCTCACCATGGAGGTAGAAAACACATACATTACAAAAAAGCAATAAAAAATATTAGCATACAATAACCTGTATCTTTAGTACAGGTCTCAATTCAGTCCCTCATAGCATTATAGTAGCTTAGCACATTATAATAATTTGTGTTTAACATTATAATGTGAGGTCATCAATAAAAAAGTAAAATTATATCTTGTAGTTGGTGTAAGAAAGTAGGGAAATGATTTTCATTTTGCATGGTATAATATTTAAGCCAGTTTTTCTTAAAGATTTAAACTTCAGTGATGGAAAAATATGCCCCATACAAAAAACTTGTCAAGGAGCTAGTTGGCACAGTAAAAAGAACACCAGGTCCGAAGTCAGAAAAACTCTTCTTCCTGAGTTCAAATCTAGCCCCAGATACTTCCTAGCTGTATGACCTTGGGCAAATCACTTAACCCTGTTTCCTCAATTTCCTCATCCAGAAAATGAGTTGAGGGTTGCTAGGTAGTACAGTCGGAGAGAATACTGGGCTTGGAGTTCAAATCTGGCTCAGATACTCCATAGTTGTGTGACCCAAGTCACTTATCCCTATTTGCCTCAGTTTCCTCATCTGTAATATAAACTGGAAAAGGAAATGGCAAACTACTCCAGTATCTTTGCCAAGAAAACTTCAAATGACTTCACCTCAACAACAGTTTATTAGCAGACAATGTCAGATAAAATAAGGGGCTACCGCATTCATAAAAGGACAGTTTTCTAATTCTATCTCTGAAATTCAGCAATTATATAGAAATACTTTACTTCTCTGGAAAAAATGCTCAGATATGTCTTATCTGTTATTTACCATTTTAATGCAAATACTTACAGTTGCATGTTCCTACTTAGTAAGCCACATCATCAACTTACAGCCCTGCCAAGCAATTACGCCACTTAGAAGGTTGACAGTTGGTGAGTACAGAACTTTGAGGTTCATCGCTTTCCCCCCATCAGCTTCTCTTTAAATGCCATCTTTATGTTTTACTTCCCTCCACTAGTACCTCAAAGATACTCTGACAGATGGTATTTGCCCAACTTGACCCACTTTTTCTACATACATATGCTTTCAGTTTCATACACACATATATTTCCAGTATGTGTTATTTTAACTCAGAAAACAACAGAAATGATCACTGGCAGCTGAGCTGCCCCAGAAGCCAGAAAACAGACCCCCAGGCAGTCAAGAGAAAGAAAAACAATTTGGAGATGAAGAAAAAGATTTAGCCTCAAGCTCTTGCAGGGTTCTATATTTTTCAAACACCACAGGTTTAAAGCTGACAGACGTCTATGTATGTCTAGAGGGGAATTTGGACAACTTTTATTTTCTTTTTTCCTTGAGGTTCTGAGGACATTCCCAGTTTTTTTAGACATGTGCCTTCCTTTAGAGTGTTCCTTTATAATTTAGGATCTGTGAATTTTTTTTTAATATTTTGATAACTGTATTTCATTCTAATTGTTTTCCTTTATAATTCTAGATATTTAAAAATATTATTCCGAGATCCATTGGTTTTACCTGACTGATGCTGTAAGAACCCTGGCTTTAAAGTGATATGACATTCCTGGCATCTTGGTATGGCCATGTGACATGTAAAGTCAATGAAAATAAGGAGCAAAGAGGGAAAAAAAACTACCTACAATAAACATTTTTTTGCATGTAAACTATTATCTAATTATCTAGGTTATTTGGATAGAATCTCCTGATCAAATTCATTAGCTATTGCTCATATGTGCAATTAGCAAAGCCAATAAATGATACAATCATTGAAGTTTTCCTCAGTTTACCTCTTTGAATCTTAGAATGGAGAAGACTTTTCACATCTGATTTGCCAGCTTAGCTTATGAATGTTGTGAATTGTACCTCCACACCATAGGCCACATTTACTCCTCCTCTCCATACATTGGGCTATCACCCTATTTCAGATCCTTATTACCTCTTGCCTAGAATACTCTCAGATAATGAAGTAGGTCTAAAGTCAGAAAGATCTGAGTTCAAATTCAGCCTAAGCAACTTAATAGCTGTGTGACCCTGGGTAAGCTACTTAAACCCCATTTATCTCAGTTTCTCCTTTACAAAATAAGCTGGAGAAGGAAATGACAAACCACTCCATGTCTCTGACAAGAAAATCCCAATGGGTTACAAAGAGTCAGATAAGAATGAAATAAATAAACGAGGATATTCCAGTACCTTCTCCAATGGTTATACATGTCAAGTGATCTTTCCACAGCACAAAGTCTGACTGTGGGTCCCTGCTTAAGAATTTCTGTAAACATTATTTTAGTATAAAATATCAAATAGGATAATATATAAACTATTCTTGTTGGCATTTAAAGGTCTTTATAACCAGGCTCCATGTTCCTTTCTAGGTTTATTTGACATGATTCCCCATAAGCAGACAAGCTCTCTTCCCTTCTTTTGCTACTCACATTTGTGCTTCTCACTATCCCTCATGCCTAGAATTCACTCATTTTCCCCTTCAATCTCTCAAAATTCCTAGTTCTTCAAGGCAACAATGACTTTATTGAAAAGACTGATATTTGATTATTAAGTTAATGTATGTAGCATGTTAAGATTTTTATATTTTGCTCTATTCTGGAGAACTGATTTTTTTCTGAAAGGATGAAAAAAAACCAAGATCCCCTCCATACCAGATTAATGTATATGCCCTTCCAAATGGATTGTGATGGATTCTGTCTCAAGACAGAAAAAGGTGATTCTTCTTTCTCATGAGAAGAAAGTGGCAATAGAAGTAGAAATCTGATAGAGGTGATAAAGGAGGCTCCCAAATTTCTAATGATGGACTTGCCATGATATCCTGTCACACTTCTGGATTTTAAGTTGTTGTTTTAATTCATGGCACTTATGGGAATTGATTAATATAGAAATGGCACAGTATCATCTTCAAACTTTTAAGTTTATTCATTAGATCAGCTGTTGCTGATAAGGATTACAGCAACTTTTCTTCCTATACTGAGCTTGACAATACCATTTAACTTTGAACTGATTTCTTTTAGACATGGTTCAAGCTATCTCATTCCATACTATCTGGAAACCAAGATGTTATCAGCAAAATTATATAAAATAGAGATAGATGGGATGTAAGGAGCTGAGCAATTCCAAACACTAAAATTGTTTAAGTTTTTAGTATCAGACATTAAGATTTTTAGGAGCAAGCTCCCTTGAAAGACTTTCTTCTACAACTAGAACCAAACAAGTTGAGATTTTAGTTGTGTTACATCCATTTATTCATATCTATCCACTTACTTATGCTATATCCATTTATTCATAAAATATGCATTATGACTACCTACTATAAAGCAAACCTACTGGAAGTTTTATCAGTAAATTGAGCCTACTATAAGTGCTTGGCTATTTCAAAGATTTCAAGAAACAAACTGAACTCAAGGAGGGATTATTTTCATTTCCATTCTTCTCCCTAAAAATTGCCTTGGAACCCTTTTACTGGACTGACATGACCTTTGTCTATCAATCTTAAGGTAAAGACTCCAGTGAGTCGTCACTTTACTCTCTCAATTTGCTTTTTTTCTCAGCTCGGCCAGTTGGATTACCAATTGACTTGGGAGGGAAGAAGTTCTGCTCAAAAGTATTATGGTTTTTATAGTGGTCAGAAAGAATTATTGAGACTGGGGGAGTAGGGAGAAAGTTTAGAAGGAAAAAAAAGATTCTTGAGGTTTAAGCCACCATCGCTAGACAATGATGGGGATTAATTGTTGGAGAAGAGGTAGGATAAAGGAAAATTGAGCACTAACAGTGTGAGAAATTCTGTCTCTAGGTCAATTCAAAGAATAGATGGCACATGGGTCAGGTGTGCATCATGCTCTGATATGTCTATGAGCCACTGTGAAGTAATACATAATGCCAAATCAATCATCTCCTCCTACACAAACAACCTGATGAATTGAGGAAACTACAATAAAGGAACAGAGATGGAAAGAAAAACAAGCAATAACCATCCTTAAGGGATATTGTGATAGGAAGACCTTGGTTTGAATCTTGTCTCTGCCACATCCTGCAATCTCAGTGTCTCAGACAGCTGCAGAGAAGGTGTCGATCTACATTGGAAGAGGGAATTTCCTTACCCTGGAGTTCTTTATATCAAGGAAATGGCAAGTCCGGTCAGAACATCATTAAAGCAAATAGTTGTATAACATCAGGAGTCAACTTAAGACAGTAGTATGTTTTCCTTCTTCCTTTCTCAACATTTTACTTTTTACTGAGAAATGGTTACTACATCCAAGCAAAGCAGCAGGGGAACAAATTAGCTACTCCCAACCTGGGGAAGTAGTGATGAAAAATAATAATACAGGACTCTTTTGAGGGGCCAGTAATTGGAATGAGTACACTTTAAATTCTTTAATGAGGATCCATTGGAAGGCAAGTCTCTTGCCATCAGCCTCAGTAATTCTAGCTCCAATAGCTTATATTACAATTGCTACAGATAAAAGTTCATACTTGAATCTTGGAATTGAGCTGGTGGTCCACAGAGAGGCGAGTCGGTCCCAGTCTCTACCTCTCATCTCCCCCTTGATGCTCTTGGTTGAGTGTCTCTCAGAGACCCAAAGCATTTACTTTGAAGAAATTAAATGTTCAAAGCAGATCTGAGTTACCTGAACCCAGCTAGGAGTAATGGAATAGATCATAGGTTCGATTTCTATTTTCTGGTTTTCAGAACTGGGATCATGATTAAGTGGGATGGCTGGGTACATTCCTATTGTGCCAGTAGAGGTGAAATTCTTAGATTGGAACAAGACAAACCAGAGAAAAAGCATTTTCCTACAATGTTTTCATTAATCAAGAATGAAAGTCAGAGGTTCAAAGACAATCAGATACCATAGTGCTGATCATAAACATGTCAGCTTATGATCTGGTGGCATTATTCCAGTAACCCTCTGGGCAACTTCCAGGAAACCTAAGTCTTTGGGTTCCAGGGGAATTATGATTGCAGAGCTGAAACTTAAAGGAATTGATGGTGATGCTCTTTGCATAACCTGAAGCCCTAGGGAGAATTCTTTTTTCTTTGTGAAGGGCAGGGTCAGCCTGGAGTGGTTTAGTCAAGAAAAGGGACTTGGCCTTGAAAAGCTTTGAGGTTCTGACTTCTGGGTAGTATAATTGTAGAGTACAGAAGCATAGATTTTTGAGTGATAGGTTAACTTTGACCTACTGTGGAAAGTTTGTTGCCAAATTGTACCATTGCTTCATTATATTGTCACAAGTTTGTCTCCATAAAATTACTACACTGATGGTCTGTCTGGTATTATAGTAATGCTGTGGAGTTTCAATAGCATGGCAAAGACCCCCTTCCAAGAGGTCAAAGTCTCCTATTGTATCCGGACCAACATCAGAAGCCTGTTTCCTATTAGATCAGGCCATGGGAGGAAGACATTCTGGAAGAGGCAGTGAGAAGGATGTCTTTGTACAACACTCCCCTCACTATAATCAACAGCATTCAGATGATGTCATGGTCTTTGATTATGAAGGACAAGAAAAATTTCCCTTGCTCAGTAAATCTTATTCATTATCGATCCACATATCTTATGCTTTTTATGTAATTTTCATACTTCCTGGGAATTTTGCCTTTCAGTTTTGCCTATCTCTTAGACCTCCTACACTTTAATCTTTAAAGCTCAAAAACCCCTTCTGGTTTTATATTCCTGGATTATATGCCAACTAAAAGGCTTACCACATCTATCTATATTTTCTGACATATCTTGATATTTCCCAAAAGCTGGTCATTTGTATATAATTAAGCCCCAATATGAAATAATTCATCATATTACTAACTGAAATATAATACTGATCAATTAAAAAACTCTAAACATAGTTTATTCATTATACTATTGATGAAGTGAAGTTTTATTTAAAGTTCCCAAACAATTACTGAAAGTACTTACAATGTGCTAGCCATTGCCCTAGGTACTAGAGATACAAGACAAAAGACAAATAATCATTGTTCTTAAGGTATTTTATACACTATGGGAGAAATAATATATATATGTTAATTTATGTATATATGTACACATATGCATCTGTATGTGTATGATCTCACTAGGTATGTATCTATATCTAGTCAGATCTCAACTTCATTGTCATATTTCAATGGAAGCTTTTTAAAAATATTTTCTTTGTGAATTTGTGAACATTGTCCTTCAAGTTCAAAGTGAATATTGGTTGTATATCATTAGTTGGACATATGCTGTGAAGTGTTTCTTTTAGTGGCGCTGGGTTAGAACTGACCCATTCACATCCTCTTTTTTCCTTACCCTATCTCACTCTCTTAGGAACATAAGTAAATACAAAGTACAGACAGCTTGATATAGGGGACTGAGTTTAAAGACATTAGAAGACTTGATATGAATACACCAGTCTCAGTTCTGTAATCATGGACTAGTGATTTAACCTTTAAAAGTGACATTATACTTATTTGTAAAATGGAAATGATATAATTGTATACCCTCTCTTTTGGAGTAACTTCTGAGGCAGATGCTTTGTGAACTTTTAAGCATTAGAGAAAAATAAGTTATTTACATCATTATTCTTTGCCCTATCAGCATTATAGAGTTATAGATAAAGACTTTTGCAGATTTTAATGATCAAGACACACATGAACTGCTTATTGATAGATTTGTTTTGCTTACTTGTGTAGTCAAAAATATGCTGATACTAAGGTTCAAGAAAGGCCCTGGATTCAACCCAAACTCTTGCTACTTATGGTTATTTTGGACAACACTTTCCTCAGGGCTCAATTTCCACATCTTTTAAATAAAGGTTTGGACTGGGCAACCTCAAAGATCTTTTCTATCATTCTGTGTTCCTCCCTAACATAGTATACTGCCAAAAACTAAGGTACCAAGCAAATGTTGATAAACTAGCTAGCATAATGCTTTGCACA
The DNA here is from genome assembly GCF_037893015.1 of Macrotis lagotis. Taxonomy (NCBI): domain Eukaryota; kingdom Metazoa; phylum Chordata; class Mammalia; order Peramelemorphia; family Peramelidae; genus Macrotis; species Macrotis lagotis. Next base: position 81,636,122 of record NC_133664.1, on the reverse strand, counting down.
CCTGTGCTAGTTAGTTAAAATAGACAAATATTTTCAACAGAGGCTTACATCACCTGGTTATAGATCTTTACAAGCTCCTCAGAGAAAAATAACTGAATTTGAAGTAAAAATGCCATTTTCCACAATATTTGCAAAAACTTCTAGTTTCCATGTGGATTTTCTGCTAGCCTCTGAACCAAAAAGAACCAAAGGCAATTCTGCTGGATGGAAGAGTCCATTAAAAAGTCATATATAGACTCATAGGTTCTCCTTTGTTCTATGCTACTTCTTGTCACTTTTGTATTGGAGATTTGGGCCAGTTTTGAGTTATTAAGATTGGAGAGGTTGAGATGATTTGTGGTTTTAGGGAATGGATTAATCTTTAAATCCTTGGGGTATTTTTTCTAAATCTCTTTCAGACTCAAGAGCCAGAAACTGACTGGGAATGCAAGATGAGATTCAGTTTTTCAGGAAATGACTTATGACTTGTTTCTTTTTCAAATTAAATTTTTTAAAAACATCATATCCCCTCTTTAATTCTGTTGATTTGTGACTGTTATATAAGTTTAATTTACTTGATATAACTATATGAAAAATTACTGATTTTTATCACCTATGAGGAAAGAATTTGGCCCACAGAAAACAGCATCAGTATCTTGCTTTGATGGGAAAACTGTCCCTTGGAGATGCATAGTTTCCTCCCTTCAGTCTCGTAGGAACTGTACAAATCTGAGCTGCTGGAGACCACAGTATGACGCAAGAGGACTGGGACTACATGGGGCTTTTAGTACTTAAGTCAAAAGACAGTAATTAGCCAAAGGAAATTATTGAAAAATTTTTGCAGGTAGCTTCATCTAGCATGAGGTTGACATGAACAACATAATTTTAAAATAACATAGTTAAACCCCATCATAAATTTATGAAACCCAGCAGAAATGTTGTTAGGCTGATTTCCTATAAATAATAATGCTCATGGGACATTATATTAGAAGGTGGAAGGAATCTCAGCAGTCATCAGTCTAATTCTCTCATTTTATGCAGGAGGAAAGCTAATAATAATAATAACTGACATGTAAAGCTTGTTAAGATCTTTATGTGCACTTAACATTCTCTAGAGTCCTGACATAGGTGCTACAGGTATTATTAATTCCATTTACAGGTAAAGAAATGAAGTACTTTGAACTGTGTCTACCACAGAGGCAGAGCACCTAATAAATATTCATTGACTTGCTGATGTTGGCCACTCAGTTAAGAAATTCCAGTTAGGGGACTTTAACTCAGGTCTCCCTTACGCTAAGTTCAAAGGTTTAAACACCATACTATTGGTGACTCTTCTCCTTTCCTATGGAATGCTATCTAGAAAACTGGTTTGCCAATTCTCACAATTTTGTGGAACCAGTGAATATGTCAATGTCTAGGTTGGGGTTTTATTTTTTTGCTAATTGAATCTTACAAATTCACATGTTATTAAAATAAAGTTTTCAACTTAAAAATCTTGCTTCAACTTAAAATTTCAATTTAAAATACAGCTATGATTCACTAGGAATGGGTATCTTAGAGATTTATACTGAGGAAACATGCAACTGATCAGTGACTTTGAAATTTTTGTAGTTCAGGTAGGAATTTGGGAAAAAGAGAGCCATGGAACTACCTTACTCAATGGGAATATTTGTACTTATATACTTGAATGATCTTTTGGTCTTTATATAAGATGAAGGTAGGGTCATGATTCATCTCATATCCTTTCTTCCTTATTTTTCTTCATCCAGGAATTCCAAGAAAGTCCTAGCAAGAAGTTTATTGTATAAGGAAGAATCAGAAGCACCAAACAGATATTGTCTAGATATTTTGAATATTTAAATAAATACAAAAGCAACTAAGAAAAATGGAATTGCTATTCTGTCTGTCATTACCAGTCGGTGGCTAGTATGTGAAGTGCTGAGTCAAGGTCCAAGAGTCAGAATGTGGCATCTAAATCAAAAGCCTGGCTCAAATAGAAGCTGAGGAAATGAGTCTATAAATGACAACTGGGAGCAAGTCAGGGGCTTTGAAATGAGGGTAGTAGAGAAACAGTGAGTTCCATATGAATTTAAATAATTTGTCACATGATATCCTTCCAGCTTCATGTATATCTACTTTCTAGGTTCTCTAAAGTAATCATAACTGGACAACTCCTTTGCCTTATTGTTAGGTAGTGAGTGTTGGACCCATGGATGTTTGATCAACCATTCGGGAGATAGGAAGATAGGACATATTCTATCCTCATCTTAACAGTCAATAACAAGTCTAGGGCTCCAATATAGCTATGTTTACTCTTAGACTCCAATTTTCTTCTATTTGTTCTTTCCCTCCACTGGGAAAGGAACTCCCAGCCTCCTCCCTTCTTAGCTGGATGTCAGCTCTTCGGGTCAGGTATAACCTAAGAAATCCACTATGAAAAATTTGCAGGTATCATTAGGGAAAATCACTTTAGATCCTTTCAATATAACTGTCTTCCCATCCTGATGAAGCAGGAAACTCCTGGGAAGTGGGGCTTTGTACTCCATGTCACTGACTAATAAGTAATAGCCCCACCAACTAAATATCATTTATTTTAGGTGGGAAAGAGTGCCATAGGATGAGAAAGTATGCAGAGTTATAATCTGCATCTTAGATTATAGTATATTATAATTATATTTATCCTTCCCCAAACCCACTCATCTCTTGAATTTCTCTTCTGCTTTTCAGGGCAACACAACCCACACATTCAAAAATCTGTCTTATCTTTGATCCATTATGCTCCTCTAGTCTCATATTCAACCAACTACCAAATCTTAGAGTTTCCTCTACATGTCTCAGTTCTGTTTCCTATTCTTTACTTTCTCAACCAATACGTGTTAGTTCAGGACCTTATTCCTTTTGACCCACATTATTATAAGATTCTGCTTGACCCTAAGGTTTTCTCATTTCCAAACCTTCTCCACACATCTCCACAGAGATTTCCCTGATAATGTCCTCCTCCTCCTCAATAAACTCTACTGCCTTTCTATTTACTCTAGAAACAATTATTATTATTATTTTGAGGCATTACTACAATAATACATGTATATAATTTATAGACTAATTATATATAATGATTTCTCTGTCATCACATTCAACTGAGATCAATGTATAACATGGAAGCAATTAAAGACTAACAGAATGCCTTCTGTGGGGGGGTGGGGGGAAATTTGTAAAACAAAATAAACAAAATCTTTCTTAAAAAAACATTAAGTACATATACTCATCTGGGAGGTACAAGCTCAAAATGTTTACTAATAGGGGTACATAATCATAAAAGTCACAAACCACTCTAAGCAATTGTCTTGTTCTAAATAGTGACCCTCCCTTCTTTGAACTTCCATATCAGTTAATCTGTATTTTATATTTGACATTGCTTTCCTTGCTCTCATTTGATTGTAAATGCCTTGAGAACAAAGATTATTTCTTAAATCTTGTATTCTTGCAATCAACTAATTGACTGCTATCAATTCCTTGTTAAACAAATAACCCCACAAACAAGCAAATAAACAACAATCATTGCAATCATTTCTCTTGTTTAAGATAGAATAGTTATAACTACTATTGACATTACTGCATCCTCATATATGAAATATGAAAACTATTGAATAGATATAAAACAAACCAAAAAACCCTCCAAAACAAAAAATCCTTCCAGTGTCCTCATAGGTAGGTCTATTGAGGAAGAATCTCATATTTTATTTGATCTCATTTCAAACACTAAGCACATCACCACTCTTTGGTATTTAGTTAATTTCTCATCTCTCCCAATGATTATATGCTTTATGTATCATAATAACTGAAAAATGGCACAATCATCCCATACAATAATTGTTTGGAGAACAGGTCAGGATGTCAGTACCTGACTTTGCAAGTCTTCATTTAATTACTTTCCATTAGCGTTGAGCTCATGTCTGGCTAATATATGGAAATTATAATGATTATTATTTTTTAACCTCCCTAATAAGTACCTTCATTTGTGCAGCCTATTTTGGGACTCTTGCTGAGTATGGCAAAATGCTTTTTATGAAGGTAAGTCTAACATGCCTGCAGGAAACCACTGTTGTTCATAATTACAATAGCACATAATCATGTATTAACATGGTAGCATACTGTAGACAGAGATGTATTTATCTGGGAAAAGTATGTTGCAGAGCATGGTTTAATAAATAAGATTAAACAATATTTCTCCTAACACCCGAGATACAGCATATTGGAAGTTAGAGACCTGGGAATTCCAGGAGAGTTCCAACTCTGCCCCTGACATAAGAACTAACAGTGTGACCCTGACCGAATCACTTAACTTCTTAAATGTTCCAGGCAACTCTAAAACCATCACTTCTACAGAAGATGCTGACTTGTATTGATTGGAAGGAATTCATTCATGGGATGTTCCCTATGATAAAGGAATTCACAGGTTAAGTCTATCTCCAGATTCCTACTTGCCACTCACTTGATTTCCCTTCAATCACACATTGCACAACCTTGCAAAAGAATCATTACTACTCTTTGGGTACTGTTTTTATCTGAACTTAGAGGTAATTGCTTGCATGGCCATGTGATGCTGTTGCCATCTTAGATTGTGGAGTTTCATGTGGGATCCTTGAATTTTAGTTCTCTAATTGAAAACCTTCAATAATTAGGATCCCACTTCTTTCAAATGCTATCTATTTTACTTTTTGGACAGTTCTAATAGTAAAGAATTTTTCCCCTCACATTATATCAAGGTTAAAGTTGACTCTGTAACTTCTATCCACTATTCTAATTTCTTGTCTCTGAGAATAATCATCATAAATGATCACCCTTATGACAGTCTTTGAAATTCTTGAAGATACAATATTTCTCCCCTGAATTTAATATTCTCTAGGCTAAACACCTCTTGTTCTGAAACAACAGCATAGCTAGTTAGTCTATTTTTGGTACTTCCTTTGTGTCCCTTCACTTGTTTGTGGCACATGCATTTGAAGTCAAGCAGATCTTAGTTCAAATCCAGCCTTGGACATTTACTAGCTGTGTGACCTTAGTCTAGTTGCTTACATTCTGTTTGCTTCATTTTTTTAACTGTAAATTGGGAATAATAACATACATTTCAGAGTTGTGGTGAGGATAAAATGAGCAAATATTTGTAAAATGCTTACTCTAAGTGTTATTTCCCTCTCTCCTTCCCCTCCCCAGTCTCTTCCAGGTGGGTACCCCTTACTCTTATGTTGATCATGATTTTCTTTCTTCCTCCTGAAGAGAACTTTTAGGGTACTCCCTTCCCAAGATATGAAGTCCTATGTTGGAAACATTGCTCTGTATTATTATTATCCGAACATTCTGAGTTTTATTCTCAATGTCACATTGGGAATCAATCTATTAAATAAACCTATGCTAAGGTATTAAAAAATTAATGCATTTCTTTCTCCTAAAGAGGTCTTTATTTTTGAATCTTAGACAAATACCTCTACTCAAAGGAATAAAACTTGAGGATGGACATTCAGCTATTTTAACAAAGAGAAATCAAGTTGTAGAGAGGTAGGTTAGCCTTTCCAAGAGTCCTCTAATTGACATCAAAAGCCCTTTCCAATCTGGTTGCAGGCTTATAACACATTATTCCCCTTCACATATTCTTTCACAAAGACAGACATCTATTTTTCACATGTAAAATTATATCTTCCAACTATTGTTTTGTAAAATCCTCTTAACTTGCTTTCACTGGTCACCTCTGCTTCTAACAACAGAATCCTGTTTCCTTCCTCAAAGGGCAGGTAGGTGATATAGTTCATAGGGCACTAGCCCCAGAGTCAGGAAGGTGTTATTATTCAGCTGTTTCAGTCATAACCTACTTTTCATGACCCCATTTGGGGTTTTCTTGGCAAAGATACTGGAAGGGTCTGCCATTTTCTTCTTTAGAGAAAGGCAGATCTAAGGTTAGATCTGGCCTCACACGCTAACAAGTTGTGTGATTCTGGGCAAGTCGCAACATCTTTCTGCCTAATTTATCTCATTTGTAAAATGAAGATGATGGAGTTTGCTTTACAAAGATGCTATGAGGATCAAACGAGATATTTGTAAAAAAAAAAGCCCCAAAAGCAATCAACACAGCCTAGGGTATAGTAGATTGTGCACAAATGTTTATTGTCTTCTTCTTCTCTTCAAATATGAAATGTTTCCCTATTCCCTAGCTACAAGGATTTATTTGTATAAATTTTGCATATAGTTATATACAAACTTCTTGTTTCCCTCAGTAGAATATAAGTTTCCTGAGGTCAGGTCTATTTGTGTTTTTTTTTTAAATCTGTGTATCTGCAGAATCCAACACAATGTCTGTTCATAGTAGGCATTGACCAAACACTGGTTAAATCCTTCAGTCTATGAGCTTAAAAATATAACCTCCTCCCTCTATCCCAAGGTCATATTCATTTCAAGAGGCACAGAAAAAAAGTTAGAATAATCACCACTGACTGCCCACTGAAGGAAGTCAGGAGCTCAGTGTGGTGGCAGGTACACCAGATGGGCAGCACACTCTTTAGTGGCCTGAGTGCTGAGATTTGAGGATTTTTTTTCTTTTTTTGTCCAGATCTATTTCACTGATGTTGGGGTTTCTCTAGGAGGGTTCTCCCTTACCAATGCAGATCAGTCCCTGCTCTGAAACAGAGTCTTAGAGAATCATCTGGGGCAGGAAGAGGTGAAGGCACTTGTCCACCCCTCACACTTAGGAAGTCTCTGAAGGAAAATTTGAATGTTACAATTTTATTTTTTTCAATTATATGCAATGGTAGTTTTCAATATTCATCTTTTTGAAAGCTTTTGAGTTCCACATTATTCTACCTCCCTCCCTCCTCTCTTTTCTTCCTATAAAAGTGAGTATTCTGATTTAGTTATACATGTATAGTCATGTTTAACCTATTTCCATATTATTCATTTTGTGAAAGAAGATTCTGAGGAAAGATTTGAACCCAAACCATCTTGACTACAGCGTCAGGTCTCTATCCACTATGTTGGGGGCCTGTTACTTTTTTTGGGGGGGGGAGAGGGAAACTTGTTATTTTATTACCATGGTCTAAGGAACACTATCTACCAGGGCTAATTACCACTTATTCTGACACTTTATAATTTTATAGTTGCCTGGGAACATGAGCATTAAGATCCCCACTCAAATACTTGCCACCTACATGACCCTAGGTAAGCCAAAACCTCTTCCAGACTTTTTTTTAATCTATAAAATGGGGATGATATCTTTAACACTTACTCCATAGGGCTGTTGTGAGGATCATATGAATGTGCATGTAAAGCACTTTGTAAACCTTAAAACTCTTTATAAATATCACTTATTTAATATTGGTATTATTAGTGGAAGCAATGCTAGCAGCAGCAACATAGTAAGTAGCCCATAATGACATTGCACTACTGACTATGAAGGTCCTCCATGATGACCAGTCCATGAATGCTGGCAGTTCAGGTGGACTTCATTTGACTCAGAGAGGAGGCTGATGAAAGAGGAATCGTGTGGTGTGCTAAGGGCTGAATACAACCCGCTTTACTGGAAAGAATCTCATCCCTTAATCTGAAACAATATGGAATTCATAACACGATGAAGTATTTTTTCTTGTAGTTGTACAATTTGAATTGAATTGCAGGTGCCTGTCAGATCATGGCCTCTGCCACTGATCACCTTATTCAGAAGTGTTATTTGTCAGGACAGGGGCAGCCTGTATGGCATGCTACATATGTTTCCTTTGATTTATCATTGTTTGAGATAATTGTCCATTGACTAAGAAGAAGGAATTAAAGGAGGAGGTTGGGGATGGACACACACACACACACACATGCATGCATATATTTATATATGAAACATATATACATTTGTATCTACTCCATCTATAGGTACATGTAGTATAAAAAAGCATATATGAAAAATGAATATATCTATGTATATGCACATAGATTTAGTACATATTACATAATTGCATGTATACATGAATATATTGTCTATAGCATAATATATCCAATATATATTTGAACACATGCATAACTAATATAATCATACATAAATATGCAACATACATATAGTTTTAAAACACATATGGTCTATATGTGCATACAATTATACACATTGTTGTATATCCACTCACCACACTAGGGATTGGGAAATGGTTAAAGAATAGATTTTCCCCAGAACCTAAGTCCTTTCTATTTTGTTTTTAGGTCTATCCCAACCTTCTTGAAAAAGTCAGGTCAGCACAACACTGACTAATAACTGAAAGGCAAAGAACAACCAGTAAATTGGGGAATTAGGGTTCTCCCCACACTTCTATTGTAAGGAATAATCACAATCCACTTGACTGTTAGCTTAATTAAGACCTTCTTACCTTCATTACAGGTGTTAGCAAAAAGTGCTTGAACAGAGACTAGGTCACTGTTTGAAATTTCAGAAGTATGGGAATCCAACATAGTGGGAAAATCAATTCTATCTTCATTTACTCATAGTCTACTAATAGCTGTAATTAAAGTGAACTATTTGAATATTAATAGTGAAAATGTAAACAGAAATATTTTAATGAATTTGCCCACATTTTTTTCTATTGTAAATAATTTTTTTTTTAACAAAAGGTAGTTTGCATTTTTATTTGGAAATCTTTATTTGCCCTACTAAGAAATTCAATCTCATCTCCTTTCTTATTGGTCTTTCTAGTCAGTCCTTTCTTAAAATGATCATGTTGATAATTCATTTATATAGGGCTTTAGATTTTATTCCTTGCTTTCTTAATAGACAATTATTATTGTTATTATCTCCATTTTGAGGAAAGGGAAACTGAGACATTCAAACTCTATGCCATCACTAACAGGCCTAGCAAATGGTGAGGAAACAGAAGGACTCAGGTCTTCCTCTTCAATTCTATATTTTATTATGTCACAGAGACTAGAAACTTTTGTCCTTCATTCTTGAAAAAACCCATGACATCAGGAGGTGATGCCATGCAAGCACATGAATTGGATTCGAGTGAGGGAGTGCTGTGCTAAGTCACCAGTCTCACATTTTTCCTCCAGAACCATTAGGGTACAGTGGCCAGATATGAATTGGGATGACTGGAATGACTTGAATGTGAGGCAATCAGGCAATTGCCCAAGGTCACACAGCTAGTAAGTGTCTGAGATTGGATTTGAACTTGGGTCCTCCTGACTCCAGGACTGGTGCTCTATCCACTGGAATCAGGAGGACCTGAGTTCAAATCTGACCTCAGATACTTGACACTATCAGTGCACAAAGAAAGGCAAAGACTTTGCCCTCAAATGAGCATGGGAGAGACAATATGTTAATAACCACATCCATGAAAACTCCATATATAAATAAAAAGTATTCTCAGAGGAAAGGCACCAAAGGAGGAGGAACCAAAAAAGGTCCTGGAGAAGGTGAAATTTAAGTTGAGTGCTGAAGAAATCTTTGGGGCATGGGTGAGGAGAAATGCATTCTAGAAATGGAGGACAACCAGGGAAAAGACATCAAATTGGGAAGTGACATATCATATGAAAGGAATAGTAAGGTCCTAAGTGTAGCTGGATTATAGAATACATGATGGAGTGACATCAAGTCAAGTCAAGTCAAGAAGACTGGAAAAGTAGGAAGGGGTCAGGGTTTTAGAGACAGAGAAACAGAGATGTCATCCACCCTTCCCCCCACTACCACACCCATTATCCCCCAACCACTAAAATTAAGAATTTTCTCTAAGGTCAGATATTGATAGACCCAAGTCTAGAACTTCAATTTGAGAAAAAGTATCAATTAATTAATCAGTAAAAGCAATTTCTTGAATCATAGTCCAGTACCCTTTATATTAGATCTAACTCTGCAGATGTAGAGGTAAACAACCTGCCTACACTGAGAATTGGATAGGTAAAGTAGGCTTAAAACAGCCACCACCATCACCAACAAACAGCAACGAGCAGCAGCAGCAACATCTAGTGATGAAAGGGCCTTGAAGCTCCTAAAGAACCTTATCTTGGTCCTCCAATGCACACCGATCCTTAGATGGTCTAGTGGGTAGAGCACTGTACTTTGACTCAGGAAAACAAGGTCAAATCTAGACCCTACTTAGGTCATGTAAGCTCTGCTTCATTATCTATAAAATAGGAATAATGATGGCACCCAGCACCCAGGATTGGTGTGAAGAAAAAATAATTATATATTTGCAAAACAGTTTTTCAAACCTTAAGGGATTCTATGAATACTATTTATTATTATTATCAAAGAGGATCTTTAAAAAGAATCTTTCTCATTCAAGCTTGAGAAATAAAAGGAAACCCCCTATTAGGTAACTAGGTTAGCTTATTTGCATAGTCTATTTTTATGTCCACACTGGTTAATAAACAACTTGGGTGCTAGGATTGTGGTTTTTTTTTCCTTCCTTTCCACAACACTATCCTAGGAAGAGTAAGTACAAAGTAGACCCTCAATATATACTGGTTTATTGACTGGGAAAGTTTGTCTTCTCATTCTATTGAACTGTGGGCTGCCTACAATACTGGCTCAGATAATGGGGCAGTACCTCCCCCAGGAACAATAAAAAAGGTAGGGTCCAGCTTCAGTTTTACAGCCTCAACATCAATGTAAACAGGCATTTGAGTAGACAAGTCTCAGTGGCTATACTTCAGTACCCCATAACAGGTTATTCCCAGCTCCTTTGAAATGAAAGGCTGTTTATAGAATGAAACACATTGCATTGTGAAATATTAGTTTCTTATTACTTCTAGTAAACAGCAAAGTAAGTAAAAAGCACAATGTGCCAGATGGATTTTCTATAAGGTGGGCAGTGTGTGTGTGTATGTGTGTGTGTGTTGTTCTCTATTACATTCCATGAAAATCAATCTGAAACCTAGTTCAGCCTGGTAAAATTAGATCTAAAACTATTTAATTTTGTTTCAAGAGTGTTTTTTCCCTCCTGATGCCTAGCCTGAGGACATACAGTGATAAAAAACCTTGAGTTATTATCAGTTTATGTGCACCTCCATCTGGGTGGGAATTACACAGTATTATGTATTTTCTAAGTGATCTGATGCCTTGGATAAAAAGCAGCATACAAATAACATGGTTTTGGAAGCCATCTTCATTATTATAAGGCCCATTTTAAACTTTTATTTCCTAGTCTTCACAGTTCTGTAATAAGATGTTGCAAATGGATGTTTTTAATTATGCCAAATATATATTTTTATGTTTTGAGGAATAAGACCTATGGATGCCAGAGTGGTTTATTAAATAGTAGTTCTGATAGTATAGTCCTGTTAAAGATATGAATAGCATATGGCCCTAGAGTTGTAGGCTAGATATAGGACAGCATAGGGTTGCTGTTGGTCACTTTATAAACAAAGTCAAGGTTACTTCTGAGTAGCTCACAATTTAAGGAAGATAAAAATCCTTTCGAGTTTTGCTCCTGTGGGCAAATTATTGGAATTAGGAGGATGGGAAGGGACAATTGAAAACCAGGGATGGGATAAAGAGGGAGGATGGGTCTAAATATTGGACTGACATTTTTGTGCAGTTCTCATGAGTAACAATGCAAACACCCTGGACTTGTTGAGTATTCTATGCTTTTCATAGTGTTTTTTGCTTTTATTATCTCATTAATGATAGGCTTCAGGGTAAAAGGGGGTATTGTTAATCTTAGTGCATTGACGAGAAAACAAGTCATTTGACTTGACCAAAGACTTAAGGAGAGGAAAAGAACAGAGACAAGAATGATTACTCATTTTTATATCACTCTATACAATTTGCAAAGCATTTTTTCTGACATCAAACATAAAAATATTCATTGTTTGGGAATGGTTGAGCAAATTATTACATATATAATGGAATATATAGTAAGACATGACTAATTTATATATATATGTATATAATGGAATATATAATAAGTTATGACTAAAAGGGTAGATTCAGAGAAACTGAAGACATGAACCAAAACAGAATAAAATGAGCATAATCAGGAAATTTACACAATAACTACAGCATTGCAAACAAAAACAATTTTGAAAATTTTAAGAACTTTAACTATTTTGATGCTGAATGAAATAAATGATCCAAGTGAACAGAAGCTGATGTTATAGAAATGTGGCTCTTGGTGAATCAAGATCACTATACAACTAAATAGGCCTCCATTTTATTCAGTTATGCCATAAGGTAATTGTCAGTCTGCTCAAAATGTTGTCTGTAAAGTCAAGAGAATAATATTAGAAATTCTTGGTTTAAGCCTAGGGAGATTCTGCACAACAGTCACTGCTTAATGCAATGGGATAGGTTCATTTAGATCCCACTTTCAGTAGGCTGAGATAGTCATTGTATACTGATATGTGATTTAGAATTAGCTCTAGACATCACCAAATGACTGTCTTCAATAAATAGTTACACCTAATCTACAACTTATGAATGTATTACCTTACAAAAGTTCAATTAGAAATGGACAATTAGAAACCTAGATTCATTTAATTCTAGAGATGATGTTATAAATTATGGCTAAGTCCCAAGATCAGCTGAAATAAAGGACAATTATATTCATCTACTTTAATTCTATGTAGCTATGATTCAAAGAACACAGTACCTCAATTTTTGGGCCAAAGAAGGAGCAACCAAAAGACCGTGTGGGGAGTCAGCTAGGTGACACAGTAGATGGAGGACTGGGTCTGGAATCAGGAAGACCTGGACACAGACATTTATTAGCTGAGTGATCATGGGAAACTCACGTTACCCTGTTTGCCTCAGTTTCTTCATCTAGTAAACGAACTGAAGAAGGGAATGGCAAACTATTGCATTATCTTTGCAAAAAAAAAACTGCAAATGTGGCCATGAACAGTCAGATATAATTGAAACAACTGAAAAATAGCCACAAGGACAAGGTGATAGGTATAAATAGGTGGTCACGTATTAGCAATGATGAATTATTAAGCAGTGACAAAAAAAGATTATCATCAAAGAGATGCAGAACTGGAAAAGGAAAATGAGCTAGTTAAGGTAGGTAGACAACCCTGATGCTGCTTTTGTTACACATATTTTAAAAGAGCAGAAAGCCCCTGCCTCAGACACTTAATACTTAGTTGTATGACCTTGGGCAGGTCTCCCTTAGCTCTATTGCCTTGTAAAACTCCCTCCAAAAAAAAGACACATAAAAAAAATTTAAGGTCATCTGGTAGAACTCCATGAAGAATTAAAAGGAGCATGTGGGCAAGATTAATAAAAGCATAGGAAAGCATGAATAGGTTGTAATCTACCTAATCCAAAGTCGTATAAATACTGAATTTTATCAACTCCACTTGTTCATTCCTTTGGGACCACTCATACCTCTAACCCTTGATTCAATTTGAAAATACTCAGTGGAGGAGTAATATATAATTATGGCTATCTTTTTGGGAATTAGTTTATCCTTCCCTGATCAGAAGTCTTGGGTCAGTGGAAGAACACTGAGTATAAATGGGTCTGTGGTAAGATGTTGAAGGAGGAAGAAATCAGGGAGAAATGGGTCCTTCTTACCCTCTAAACTTTTTTTAGCAATAGCTTGGAATTCTCTGACCTCCCCAGTTCATGTTTGAATGAAGGAATAGTACAGCTAAGGCAAAAACTGAAGAAATCTTTTATATGCTGAAATATCTGGATTCAGGAACTCTTAATTAATTAATTAATTAATATTTTTTGCAAGGCAAATGGGGTTAAGTGGCTTGCCCAAGGCCACACAGCTAGGTAATTAGTAAGTATCTGAGGCTGGATTTGAACTCAGGTCCTCCTGACTCCAGGGCCGGTGCTCTATCCACTGTACCACCTAGCCACCCCCAGGAACTCTTAATTTAAACCATTCTTGTTAGAAAGAATGGTTCTGAAATCTCCTTAGGTTATAGTGAGGGGTTGCTGTGTTCACTAATACTAATGAACACAATGGGGGGGGGGGGGGATTTGTTACAAAACTATTTCCCAAAGTTATGAATCAAAGGCAAAATAGAGTTAAGTGTACTTTTTCCTCAATTTCTTTCTTTTGCCCTAGATCAACCACCCCAACTACTTAACATAGCAGACAGTCAGTAAATATTTGTTGAATGAAAGTTGTTAAATGATCTCTGAAAATCTCAACTACCCTGAAGCTGCACTATAATGCTATACTTGGGAGTTATGTTATGGGATCACCTTGTAGGTGAAATTGTAGCCTTTGAAGTAAGGCAGAGCGAAAGTATACCGCTCCTTTAAAGGGAGTCAAGAGTGAGGAGACAAAGAGATCAAAGGTTGAATAAGATGCTTCTTTTACAGATTGTGAAGTGGGGATGTATGGGTATTTTATAGATAGCCTAGAAATATAAGATACAGAGCTGAAAGCTCCTGTAAACAACATCTATGTTACACTTCTGTCTTGTATTTAAAGTTTTATATTTTGCAAAGATTTTTCGTCCAATGCTATAGTTTTACAGATAATTCTCAGAGAGCGAAAAGGCTTTGCCTGAGATTTAAGTTTAGAAATCAGGATTCAAACTCAACTCTCCTAATTCCCAATCCTACCTATGAATCCCTTCCTCATTCTTCTCCCCCCGCCCCCGCCCCAATTCTTTCCCATTTCATAGGGATTGGTAAAATTAAGAAAGACAAAAATCTTAAATGAATTGAGCTTCTTGGAAGAGAGGCCCTAGTATAAATCTAGGATTAGCTTTGTTCAGGTTGCAACTTGAATCATTGTTTTAGAGGACTAAATCACTCTAATCCTATTTCGTCTCCAAATTTGCAAGTCTCAAGAGGATAACTGAGAAGAACAATAATAAATCCACTATTACCAGTGACAATAGTAATAAGCCTAGGACAATTTCCAAAGTGCTGTGCTATCAGCGAAGCCAAGGATCATTCAAACCATGTTTTGAGTGGCAGCTCAGTTCACAAAGCCAAGGGCTAGGACTCATTCCTTGGGTCATCTCCTTTTGTGTGTCTGGGAAAGTGGTCCTCAGTGTCTCATTGAAAGTGCAGGTTTTTGAAAGCCCATTTTTCTAATCTGTTTATTTCTCAGTTGGTGTTTGACTGGAGAAATAGTATCTTTTGTAGGACAAGGAAATAGCAGGAGAAACACAGGCTCTTGGTGATTTTCCAATTATCCCCAACTATATTTAACCAAGGCAGTAACTAATGATTAGCTGATTCAGGCTACTTAGAATAAATGACCCCTTACAAGACTTCCAGAGAGATGGACTCCAGGGGGAAGGGGGCATTGTCATTCATTCCCAAGATAACGTATGATGTATTGTATAGATTACTTATGTTAGACTGCTGAAGTTTATATTTTTACTTAGCTTGGATTTTATTGTGAAATTTTGCAAAATATAAAATTTTAATGAAATACAAGACAGAAGTGTAATGTAAGGTATGTGAGAAAGAAATACAGTACGTTTCTGTGACCTAAGCTAGGTCTCACTAAAGTATATTTCATGAAATCTTGATATTTTTGAAAATACTTTGCAAAACAAAGTTTTTTATTTTTTGTTTTTGCAAGGCAATGGGGTTAAGTGGCTTGCCCAAGGCCACACAGCTAGGTAATTATGAAGTGTCTGAGAGCGGATTTGAACCCAGGTACTCCTGACTCTAGGGCCGGTGCCCTATCCATTGCATCACCTAGCCACCCCCAAAACAAAGTTTTAATTAAATGCAAGATATAATTGAATGTAAATGTATGTGGGAGAGTCATAGAGTATTTTCTTTTATTTTTAAATCTTTTTTGAGCTCTTCCAAGAGGACTTTTTTGGGATTGAAATCAATTTGCTTTTCCCTCTGAGGCTTTACCTGTAGGCATTTTGATAGCGTTGTTCTCTTCTGAGTTCATGGTTTGATCTTCCCTATTGCTACAGGAGCTTTCCATGGTCATTTGGTTTTTTTTGATCATTTTTTGCATTTGAGCTCTGTCCTGAGACATAGGGGTCATGGTCCCAAGCTTCCAGTGCTGGGGGGTACCAGGGGACCTGAATATTTGACCTCAGCTGTCTGCCATCTTCCTATGGAGCTAGGTTGTCTTAGCCTGTTGAGCCTGAGTTCTGGAGCTGGCAAGTTTACCTTCTGTGCTGGAGTTGAAGGGCTCATAGCTGGCCAGCTGGGTCACTGGCTTGCTGAAGCAGGACTGAAGGACCTCAGTGACTACTCTGTTCTGTGCTAAGTGTGTCTGCTGGCTGGTCCAGACACTGGCTTTGCCAGGCAGCGCTCCCCTTCTATCCAAGGGAGATAGACCTCTCCTGAAGTTCTTTTAAGTTACCTTAAGCTGGAAAGTTGTTTCACTGTCTTTTTGTGAATTCTGTCAATCCAGAATCCATTTAGAGGTTGATTTAACATTGTTTCTGAGGGAAAGTGGGGAGAGTGCAGACAATTTCCTGACTTGCCTCCCACAGTGCTTCTTGGATAATGCATTAAAATCAAACTTAATTGCTGACCATGTATATTGATTGATCCAAGGAGCTAATTTGATAAACGGGTCATAAGGAACATTATAACTGAATTTCAAATTAGTGATTCCTTCCAGAAGAGTTCAGATGTCTTTAGTGGATCACAGCGGGATAGGACCATAACCCTTTTGATCTCCCTTTTATCACTGCTTAATTGAAATGTTGGATGTCCCAAGGCCTTGGTGTGAAAGTTTTTAGCTGGCAGAGTCAAACTTAAAGTTCATTGATATTCTCTTAATGGCATGGCCTGAAGCTCTTATTGATTAAAACCAAAATCTTTTTTTTAATGTAAAAATAGGAAATTAACCTTTACTTTTGAGTTGATGGCATTACTGCAAGAACTATATTCTAAACTAAGACATTATTGACTGAGGACTCCTCTCTTTGAACCTTGGTAGACTTTGAGTAGGGTCAAGTTTCTATGGGTAAGTCTTAGGAGCTTTAATGTGCAATATGACTCTCGTCAAGAATGATAATGGGGGTTGTGTATCTAGGTCCCTGGACAAAGTGCTGACAAGTTGCCCTTGAATGTCAAAATGTCTAATAACTCTCCAAAGAAGAAGTAGCTTATTTTCTATTCTGTCATTGCACTGCTGGCATTTTTATGGCAATCCCCAAAGTACTAACTGTCAGAATAAGTATTTTCAAGGATAGCATCCCGTTAGGGTGATTTGGGATTGATGTTTATTAAAGAGCACAAACTCTAACTCCTTGCCCATATGCATTCTGTAGAAAGTATATCATTACATGACCAGGTCATTTATTTTGTAAATGGCCACAGTGGAGGACTCACCTGATAGCCTTATACAAAGCACTGAACTAGAACTTAATTCATATTCAACAAATGGTCCTGCTGGTAAACCATTTCTACAAGGGAACTTTTAAGGTTTTTCCCATACTCTCCATTGCATCATACTTATGTGCATGCATATAATATCTCAACTATTAGACTATAAACACCTGATAGGAAAGGAAATGAATCTTGCTTTTGTGATTCTCTCATTGCCTGGCAAGGAATAAAAAAACACATCAGTCATGACTACTGGAATTACCTAGGACTCTGAGATGTTAATTCACAGAGTGGCAACAGATCCTGGGAAGATGGACTACCAACCCTACTGGGTCACTCATAGAATCTTCTTTAAGTCTTACTTCATGTTGATTAAAAAAATTAAGTAAAAACCTTATGGATCTCAGGGATCCTATAACGTGCTCCTGAAGACTGGGTCAGTATTTTTTTTGGTGGGTCTGGAGGGTTTGGGGAGCATTATAGCTGTCCACAAGCTTGGGTGTGCATATTTTGGGGGCCATTCTTCTTGACTGGCATGCCTAGACGCCAAAAGAACTGTGCATTCTCCTAAACACACAATGACAAATTGCCCTGTTGAAAAACTGCTCTAGCTGACTGCAAAGTAAGATTGTCTCTAGTTACCCAGATCCTTCAACAGAGATATATTCTTTCTTGGCTGTGCTTGCTACTGCAGTGTCCATAAAGCTCAATTACATTTATATCTTTGCATTAAATTAAATATGTTATTTTACACAAGCACTTAAAAAGTCCACTAAATATCCAATAACAGCTCTCTTTATTCCCTTGTTAGTGGCTGCCACAGTGACAGAATTCGAACTAGAGCTGAGTTGATTTAACACATTGATTTGCAGTCCGCACAGGCATTGTTCTTATAACAGAACTGATTAGCTTAGCAGGAAAGCATCATTTACTTTAAATTATCTCCCTCTTTCACTCATCTCCATTCCCAGAGCACCTGTGACAATAGTCTGGCAGTGGGTGACCTTCCCAGCACAAGGGGCATCCCTTCTACCTCCCTCACTTATCTTTGGAGCCTAAGCTGTGTCTCTTAGTAGTATTCACCATTGGTTATTTTTCATCATTGGTGGAAACTATTCATTCAAGACTTTATCCCTGGATGAGTGGGTCATCAAAATGCTTCCTGCAGAGAATGTTGAGACTGAGCAGTAAATTGATATGAAACTCTGCCTCCCCTCTCTTTGCCCTCCCGATTGCTCCAATAATCGATCCTGGATTGACCTTTTCTTTCACAGCCCGCAGGGCTACTTGGGCAATAGTTTCTACTCAACAAGTAACAAGAACAATAGTGGCACCAAAGTTCTATGGATGATGTAGTATAGTTATAAGTCATGGAATCCTGTAGTCTCCAAAGAACTGAAAATGGATTATCACTCAGAATGCACTGGAAAGGTTTGTGTTAGACATGAAAAGAGTGAAATATTGCAAACAAGGAACTATGAAGGAAAACTGAAATTGGGAGTGGGAATAGACCTGCAATTTCACCAGTAGTGGGAACTCTTTGATGAGAAAATTCTTTCACCCAGTACAAACACACATGTACCTTCTGCAATCAAGAGTCTTAAAAGGGAGCTTAAGTGTGTTGTCTGGAGAATTTGCATCTGTGTCTTCCTGGCTTTGAGGCCAGTTATCCACCATGCCACCAATAAAACTGTGTGTGTGTGTGTGTGTGTGTGTGTGTGTGTGTGTATGATAGGAAGTAAGTGATAATCAAATAACAGACAGTACGATCCACTCCTGCTCTCCTGATAAAGAGAAAGGGATAACTCCCTAATAAATGGGGCTCTTTCTGTGTGTATATGTGTTGAATTTATGAGATGATAAAAAAAGAGAGTGCACAGGATAGGAATGCAAGGATAAGTTTTAATCTGCATTATTGGAAGAAACATTCAAATTAATGAGCTCACAAACCCTTTGAGTACAGCATAATAAAATAGGCTTAGTAAAGGGTTTGAGCAGGCAGTTGTGATCAGGAGTAGGACCACCAAATTCCCAAGCATTCACACACCTAATTATGTGATTCTCTTTGTCTCTGAAGCCAAGTCTGGGAAACCCTTGCTGCAGACCACAGGGGATAGTATTCCATATTGTTGCCAAGGTTGGCTAAGACTTTCCCAGGAAATTCTGATCCCAAGGCAGACAAATAGTCACAAAACAAGCTCCAGACTGTTCATACTCACTTTTTGCCTTATAAGCTAACAAACCTCTAGGAGAAACTAATTTTTTTTTTTGGAAAAAATAAAAATGCTCCCACCTCTCTATCTTTTCTTATACAAAGAGATTAGTTAGTGTATTTGATGTCTTCCTTATTAGACCATGGTGATGATGATAAAACTTTATTTGGCATTTTATGTGGCAGGAGCTTCTTGAGATCAAGGAATTTTTTTTTTCCCCTCTTTCTTTTTGTCCTCAGAGTCTGGTATGTGCTTAATATATAATAAATGATTATTGATTGGTTAACATCTTCTTTATTGATTCAGGTAGCTACTCCTTCAAAATTATGCTCATTGTGGAAGTGTGACAAATCATATTTGTGCTTAAAAAAGCATTTTCAGACAAGGGTTGAGATGGCTGAGTTACCTTTGCTGGTCACCCTAATATTAAGTACTATAAGCCTTTGCTTGGCACTGTTTAGTTGAGCACCCTCCTCTAGATATGGCTTCTCTCGGTGTGTCTGAAGTAGTATCCTATCATTCTGGGAGACTTTGAATCTTTCTTGTTATGTCAGTTATTCACTAGAAGCCTTGTGTTCCCAAAGCTCCCTTTTGGAGAGGAGTTAATAAGCTCCTCCTCAATTTGAAGGCCTCCTCTGATGTACAGACTGGATGGAAAGCATTACAACCCACTCTCGACCGACCCATCGTGTGCATTTACTTTACATCAAACACACACCTCATTAGGAACAAGCAATAAATTGGTCCTCCAGAGCAGGATAATGGACAGTGAGAGCAGGATTATCATATCATTCACTGAGAGGGCCTTTTGATACTTTCACCATGAAGCTTACTTGTCAGAATAGCATTGCCAGTTTACTTCATAACCATAATGTTATTTACTGTAAATGTAAAAATGATGTTTTTCACTTGTTTTGTCTTGGATATTTAATTTCTTGGACTTCATAGACATATGCTACCTGGTGGTGTGTGTGTGTGTGTGTGTATCCATGGCGCTCTGGTCATTATCAGTTGCAATTATTGGACTAATATGAAGTTTTGTCTGGCTTGTGGAGATCCTCTCTTTAACCACATGCTCTCTGTTGAAGCACAATTCTCTATTGAAATCTTCAGGCTAGGGGGTTTATTTGGTTTATAGTCACATGTAAACATATTTCCCAGAAGCAAAATAATGAAACTGGGGATTATCTATTCCCTTTTTCATTCGTGTGAATCCCATAGACATTAACAGAATAAAAACGCAATGCTTGGAAAGTCAAGGAGGTGTCAATATAGAAATTTTAATATTTTACAGAGGTGGTGGAAACTTATTTTGTTGGTGGAATTGCCATTGAGGAACAACACATCAGTAAAATGTCAATTTCTCAACCATCACAATGATTTATTAAAAAAATAGTAAATGAAATCTCAGTGGTAGAGATAAGGTGTCTGATTGAGGAACTCTCCTATGAAAATTTTGTCAGTTTAGAGGCCTTAGTTTTTAGATTCCTTGACTAACCATAAAGAATTCCTCAACTAACTTGACCATCCTCTTGAGTTCAATATGGAGAGCTCGAAGCAGCCCTAGCTATCATCTAATTTAACTGTTTTTGGCTATAGATGAGGACACAGGTCCGAAGGGATGAATAAGCTTACCCAATGATGCACAAATAGTAAGTGGTAAAGACTGAGTTTGATTTGAAACCCTCAATCAAGAACTTTCCCCAAGACATGTGTTACTGTGCCATTGTTGAAGCAGCAAAGCATCTTTATGGAGAGATAAGAGGAAGCTTGTACTAGACAATTTAATCTGCCATCTCTACCACCACTTTTCAGTCTTAGATGGAAATGACCCAAAAAACAGAGCCCAAGAGCTCAAGAAATAGCAGCACCCTCCACACAACTGTCCTAATAACCATTTTCCAAGGACTGTATCCCAGTTGAGATACGAATCAGTGGCAGAAACAACTGTTGAAAACTCAGAAAAGAAAATTCTAGCCACCAAAAAAATTTGGCATTGTCAATTGGGTCAGCTTAAAAACTAAATATGGTTTTATCAGTGGAAATTAACATTAAAGAAATTTCATTATCATCTGCTTTGCAGCTGTTCCCCAAGGACCATGTGGCCTTTCCATCTGACTTGTAGCTGAATCCTCTGTTGTCTCCCTTAGAACTCATCTCCCTTAGAGCAAGGATTGTTTTAATTTTCTCTTTCCATCTGTAGTGCTTAGCACAACATTTCACAAATAGTACACACAATAAATGTCTTTTTCACTTTCTGAATATGTTAGACTTATATTGCCATAGGTACTAAAGTTAGAGGCTATATAGTATAATGGATGAGTTACTAGAATTAGGTTGGAGATATTCAGGTTCATATTTCAGCTCCATTTACTACCTGTGTGAACCTTGGGCAAATTTTGAGAATCCAGGAGAAAAGGATCAACCAGAGGGATTGAAGAGTATTAGGAGGAAAAAGTTATGAGATTTTCTTATCAAGAAATCATGAGTAACTTTATAGAGAGCAGTTTCTTTTGACCGATAATGTTAGAAGTCAGATTGGATTAAGGAATGAGTGAGAGAGAAAGATGAGGTTATATAATTGAAGAGAATTTTTTTTCAAAGAGTTTGGCTTGTGAAAATGGAGTAGAGATACAGATATGTTGATGGGGATGTTAGAATTCAGTAAAGGTTTTTTAAGGACTGGGGATATTAACACATTTGAAGACAATAAAAAGTAATTAGCTGATAGAATGAAGTTGAATATTAAAAAAGAGAGAGAAGAGGATAATTAGGAATGTAATATATTGGAGGAATTGGGAAGGAATGGGATCAAGTACCTACTTAACGAGTTGGTTGGCCTTGGCAAGGAAAAGGATCCTTTATTTTCAGATATTGAGGAAAAGGAGGAAAGAGTGGGACAATATGTCAAGGGTCTTAAGATGAAGAGAAAGAGAGAAGAGGAAGGTCACACTGAAAAAAAGAGTGTTTATCAAATAGTCCCACTTTTGTCAGTAGAGCAAGAGACAGTCTTCAACTGAGAGAGACGGGATGGAAGATGTGTAATGTTTGAGGAGAGAAAGATTTGGAATATTGAAGATGAGCTAGGACATCAATTAAGGAACATAAAAAGGCTACCTTATTATAGTGAGGGTCCAGAAGAAATTGAAAAATATAAGTTTGAACGGTACCCAATACGCAAGGAAGTGTGACTTCCTCCAACCGCATTCAGTTTCTCTTAAGTAGGAGGTAGATTTTGGGAATAAATCAGGGATGAAGTTTGGCAAGAGAAGAGCAACAACTGGGCAAGGAACAAGTGATTCAAAAAAGATGCTAATACAAAGCTGAAATGGCTAACTAATGAGTTGAAGTTGGAGAGGAAGGAAAAAAGTCAGAATAGGAGTAATTGTCTGAGAAAGTATTGAAGGGTAGATGAATTAGAGGTCTCTATGAGGGTGAAAAAGACATGTAGAGCTAGATTGACATGATGCTATGGTCAGATGGAAGAATGTTAGATTTTTCCAATTTGGGAAGCAGAACATTTATGGGTAATAATGAAATAAGATATGTGACCAATTCAATGTGTGGCTAAGGTGGATGGAAGGAATTGGTTATGAGATTTAAGGAGTTTGAAGAGTGAAAAGGTTAGGCAATTTGAGAGAACATATGAACAGATACTAATTTTCCTTAGTATAAGGGCAATCCTTGAGGAGAAGGTACTTGTCAGCTAATGATGTTTTTGATAAAGGAGGAGGAATGACCTGGGAGTGTAAATATTATTGCTATCATAATTTGGATTTAACAGAAATTTTGATTGAGTGAATTTCAGAAGAAGAAAGGTTGCTGAATGAAAGAGTTAACAGAGAGTCAAGAAATTGCAGAAGACATCAGGGCAGGATATTGCGGAGGGTGATAAAATATATACATCAATGTAGAAAAGAAAGCCTGGCATGCAATATATTCAGAGAGAACCAAATGAGATAGAAGGAGTTCAGTTTATAGAAAGAATTTCTTAAAACATAATGTATGGGTACTGCTAGGTGGCATAGTGGATAGAGCACTGGCCCTGGAGTCAGGAGTTCCTGAGTTCAAATCCAGCCGCAGACACTTAATAATTACCTAGCTGTGTGGCCTTGGGCAAGCCACTTAACCCCATTGCCTTGCAAAAACCTAAAAAAACCCCCAAACCAAAACATAATGTACTATATAATCTTTACTTTTATTATTGCTTATTAGCATATTTATAATTTGGTAATAATGAATGCTATTATTATCTATATTCTTTTTATTCCTCACTTCTCCCCCACTTAGTCAAGAAATTCATATAAATTAAGGACTTTAATCTATTTTCTCCCAAATGTCTCATTACAGCTCCATGTATGGTGCTCTAAACACAATGAGCACATATTAGACACCGAAGGATAAATAAGGAAGCATTTTTGAACCAAGAGCTGATAGATTCATTTAATTTCCTCCATCAACAATCTAATATTGCTTTGGAGAAATAGAGGAGGATGGGCAAGGAAGAAGGGAAGCATTTTAAAAGACTGCTAAGGGAACCTAAAACTAGTACTGCATATTGAAGTAAGCAGTCAAGATGTTTAAATTCTTGCCAAGGGTCCTTTGGTATTGAACATGCTTTTTTCAGTATAAGAACAATGCTATTATATAGACATGGTCAGATGCTCATCAGAAGATTGGTTGATGAAATAAGCAGTCCTAAAGTCTTCAAAACAAACTTCCAGAGAGTCAGATTTCTTCTGAACTTTTAATATACTATTCTGGAGTGCTGCCTGAAAGGGAAAAAAAAGGAACAGAAAAAATAATTAAAAAATACTATCCCTCTTAATTGTAGAATAGCTAAACAAGCCACGGTGTATTGATGTGATGGAACACTACTGAACCATAAGAAATGATGAGCTCAATGAACTTAGAAAGGCATGAAAAGTTTTGTGCAAAATAATGAAAAGTGAAGTGAGCAGAACCAAGAGAATACTGTATACAGTAAAAGTATTGTTTCAAGAATGACTTTGAGACTGTCATTTTAACTATTTCAAATACACAATTAAAAAAATAAACGAATAAAGACACTATCTTCATCTAGATAAAGTATGTAGAAATAGAAGTATATAGAATAATTTTATGTCTATATGTATCTGTATATTTAATAATGGCCATCTCTAGGGAAGGGTGGAGGACAGAAATCAAAAAGAAAAAAAGAAATTTTCATGATAATTTTGTTGCATATTTGGAAGGAATGGCAAGTTATTTTTGATAAATTTTGTATTTATATATATATAATTTTTTATTGTATTATGTTATAGAAATGCTTGAAATGAAGATAAAATAAAATTTAAAATATACAACAAATTTTTGCTTTAATTTCCAGACTTAGATATTCTAAGGAGTCTCCATCCCCCAAATATGGGATAGATTAACTATAAGAGCATGTTTAGCATAAAACATATTCTATTCTTTAGAAAAGTGTTGCTTTTTCCCCCTGACATTTTAAATGAGCAATCTGAGAAGACCAAGAGAACAATGAACTATCATGAGAAATCTATCTTGTATTTGTATATTCCATCTCAGATGTGAAAAATAGCAAAGTCCATTGCAAGTAGATCAATCAATCCTGACCAGGTTCATGAAAAAAATTAGGGTCAGTGAAAATTATTTGGACAACTATTTCTGAACTCAGACATGCAACATAAAAATGGACAAATTTTCCAAAGCACTAAGATTTGCACAGTGCTTTCATAAATTCTCTTATTCTTACAACCACCTAATAATATAGGTACTAAAGACCTTTGGAGGGACAACCAATTCCCTTAATTATCAGCGTGTTTCAATTCTTTGTAATTACAAAGGTACCAATGTAACATGATGTCTAATAGCTTGTCATCTCTTCTTCTCCGCATGTTATCAACCCATCTTCTTTTTCTTATCTTCTAATATCTTGATGCCAATTCTTTTTTCGAGCTGTCTATTACTTTTATGTTAGCCTCTGTCCACATCCACCATGTCCTTCTTCATTGCCCTTTCTGTGTAGAGACAGTTGTTTCTTCTGAATTTCTACCATGAAACAACATTGGTAAAATCCTGGTATGGAAAAGATGAATGGTTGCTCTCATGGAGGCTTGATATTTATTTCCCCCTAAAGCTATCTAGCCTATGTTCCTCTTCCTTTTCAGCTCTGGATCCAATTCATCTGGACGTTCTGTGTCAGATGTACACGAGGCTGGATACATTATTCTGATAGGCGTTCTTAACCTGGGGTCAATAAAATTTAAAACCCCAAATATTTTAATAGCTATGTTTCAATATAGTACCTTTCTTTTGTATTCCTATTTTATATAATTAAAAACATTCTAAAAGGAGATGCATATTCTTCATCAGCAAGTCAAGGGGATCCATGGGTCAGAAAAGCCTCAGACCCCCTGCTTGAAGCTAGACAATAAACATTTTTCATCCAAGACCAATAAACTTGATCCTTTCTTTGTGGATAGTGAGACCAGACTCTTTAAGGTGGTTATTGAGATTTTCTAGGCAACTCTGCAGTGTTCTGAAATGTGATAGAGCTGGCCTTGGAGTCAGGAGGTCAGGAGTTTAAATCCAGCCTCAGACCCTTGACACTCATCCGGATTCCTATCTGGCCCCTGGACCCAGATGACTATGGAGGAGAAAGTGAGGCTGGTGACTTAGCACAGTCTCCCCTCCCCTCCCCTCCACTCAAATCTCATTCAGGAGCTTCTCATTGCATCACCTCCCTGATGTTGCAGTCTGCTTTGAAAATGAAGGACACAAAACAATATCTGTAAACAGGCATTTGGAGGACGTTTTTATCCTCAGGGCCTCTCCCATCTGAGCCCTGTACTTGAATTTCCTCCTTCACAGTGGCAAATATTTTGGGTGAGCTTAACATCGTACTAGCTGCCTCATCTAGTTTATTATCAGAGCGTTATTGAAAAGGACTATTTCTGCTGCTTCCAAGAGAAGTGTAGGAGTAGACTGACATTTTTCTTTGATCAGAGTGATGAGCTATAGCTGGGAAGAGACAGTCGCCAGGATTGAGGTTTCAATATTCAGATGGTTGCTTTATTGGATATAATGTCTGGGTTGTTCCATGTATAATAAAAAAAAACAAAATACAGGTAGTTGGGGGCCATATGAGAAAGGACTATTTTGTTTTGGTGAGAAGTGGCCATTTGTCTTGAGGGTTGGAAATAAATCTTCGGCAATTAGTTTCTAAGGGGAGAGGACCCAAGGGGATTCATTTCAAGACTCTTGCCACTAGGTCTTATCAGTGACTTGGTGGTTGTGTATAATTCATTCTGGATTTTTTTTTTTCATTTACATGTGAAAGACCTTTTTGCTTTATTGCAACAACCCTACAATCTGATTTAGTTTTCAGTCACAACTCTGCCTCATTAGAATTAAAATAATAAACTAACTCTGAAAGGAGCAAAGGCAGATTTGCCTAAGGTATACTTCACTGAGGACTGGTTTATACACACTAGCTAGCGTGACAAAATTTTATTTAGAAAACCTAGTGATGCCACTTATTTTGCCTGATGTCACAGAACTATGTGCGTTGAGTGATTTTCGACTAATTATTGTGCACAAGAAAAGCAAATTGGTTGATTCAGGGACAAGTTTTAGATGGCTTTAATGCTGAATTAGGCTGAGTCTAACATAGAACAATAATTGAATTTTGGGCCTCTGCAGTACTTGTTTATTTCCATTGATCATGCTGTCAAAGGAAATTATTTATGAGCATTTATAGACAGAAAGCATCAGCTAGTGGATGCGGACTCAGGGAGACTGGTTTGATTCCCATCTTTGATGCTTTTTTCTTGTTTGACCACCAGCAATTCTCTGAACTTCTTTGAGCCTCAGTTTCCTTATCTATAGAATTGGGAAAATAATGACTAATTCCTACTTCACAGATTTGTGGTTCAAATGAGATCCTGAATATAAATAAAGCACTTAAAGATTTTAAAGTCTTGGTAACCCATCAGCTAACTATTGATGTCATCTCTCATATTTCAGATAAAAATAAGAGCTTAGTTAACTAGCTTCTTCAAATTAAGCCAAGTGGATTAGGAAGCTGTTATTGGGGTATTTACTTGACCTTAACAAAAAATGAAGGTTTCTTAAGGACCCCCTTACAAGTTCAGTCAAACTCATGGATTATGTCTTAGAATAATGTTTTTAAATGTATGAAATAAAAATATAAATGATTAAAAAGGAAACTGATTATATTGAAGTATAGTAATCAAAATATATTTAAAAACCTCAACAAATTCATGGATTTTGTGGTTAGGAATAGTTGGCACAAATGGTGGAAATGTTGGGAAGGCAAAGTCCTATTTCAGTTGATGTCTGGGTAGACTGTACTCATACTAGGTTTATTCTGAGATTTCTTTTCTGGTTTTATTTTTCCTTAATTTATTTACTTTTTCATTCTTATTGCCCTGCCCAAGTCTGCCTGGATGATTTTTCTCTCTTACTCTCATCCTTGGCCCAGTCAATGACATTGGCTAGGTACAATAAAATATCAGAGCTTTCCTGATCGCCTCAGCAGAAGTGATTTCTCCTGCCTATGAACTCCTATGACATTTATGATCTGTGCTGCTCAAGCTCAAATCGGCAGTTACTTGGGTCTATGCATCTTATTTATTTAAGTGGAAGCTCCTAAAGTCAGGGATAGATTTTATCTTTTAGCACCATATTAGTCGAATAGCTCAACAAATACTAATTTAATGAATGCACTGAGGGATGAGGGGCAGTGTTTCACAATGATGAGTACAACATAATTCTTGGTTCTGCCCATTTAACCTTAGGCAAGTTATTTTACACTTTTGAGCCTTAGTTTCCTCACCTGTACATGAGGTGGTTTGATTAGACAGCCTTTAAGGTTCGTTGTAGCTTTAAATCTATGATTCTTTAAGTCACTGATTGAGTCAATGAATCAACAGAAGAGGTCAAACCAACTGTAACTGCTATCACATTTGTGAGTGAGGGCCAGGTAATTCAACAATTATAAATTACTGGGTCAATGCCCATTGCCACCCAAAAAGAGATCAGCCTATTGGACCACAATATTAGAATTAACTCCAGTGATTTCCCAAGTAAAGTATCATCTT
Organism: Macrotis lagotis; assembly: GCF_037893015.1. Lineage (NCBI taxonomy): Eukaryota > Metazoa > Chordata > Mammalia > Peramelemorphia > Peramelidae > Macrotis > Macrotis lagotis. The sequence goes on along the minus strand of NC_133664.1, from coordinate 81,607,554 downwards.
CATTAATCTAACCTTATCAGTGGTGGTGCATGAATATGTGAGAGCTATTTGCAGTGAGGGCCTCGGCCAGCCAGGTTCAGACTCACAATGCTTAATCGTCAAATCACTGAGAAATTTGTCTGGTCTCTTGGTCCTATTCTCTATTGGTTACACAGTCTAATTTTATTTACTACCACGCTGCTGATGAACAAGGAAGAGGGCACCTCCGTGAGCTGGCTGTTATGTATCCTAATAAGAAGGGCACATTGTGTGAAGGTGGCTTCAGGAATTTCCAATCTAGGACTGTGCTGACTCAGTCACTTCTTGAACATATCAGTCTGAGCGCTGGAAGCCCGATAACATCACTGACCTTTGGTGGTGACGGGTAAGGCAGCGCAGCATCTTCTTCCTTTTACTGCCGTGAACCTTGGGACTCAATAAATTCATTTACTCTGAGCGCGGAGAGGTCTAGGGGGGCCATTATAGCTTCTTAACTGTCTTTCTCAAATATGAATGCTTTTCAGCATTATAAGGTTCTCTTTTCTGATTAAATACAGGATTGGGACTGAATGTGATTTAATTGGCATGGGTAATATGTTTACATGTTTAAAGAAGCCTTCTGGAAATAATGGTAGGGTATGGGAACTGACAAATCATGCCATTTTTGTCTTCATAGCATCTCTTTTATTTTTCTCTTCTCCATTCACATATCTCCCATTTGAAATCAAATCTTTTACTTGTACCACTGCCATGGCCTTATAAATGGGCTCCTTGCCTCAAGTCTTTCCTTATTCCAGTCTATTCTATACTTAGCTCTCAAGGTTATTATTTTGTTCTATCATGTCTGACCATGACACTTCTTCCACCTGCGACCCCACTCCACTCTCCTTTAATATAGGGGCTAGAGTTTAGTTTTGAGCTAGACCACAATTACAGGGTCAGAGAGAAAGCAAGATCCAGGAATTGAGCTGAGAACTTAAGCAGAAAAGTGTCAGATGAATTCCTACAGCATTTATGTCTAAGACTATCTGTACTGAAAAGCATCAGGGAAAATCTATGTGATTATTATATAGAATGACTTTTGAAGGAGTTCAGAACAGAAGCAAAGCACTGTACCCTATAAAATAGGGGACAAGAGAGGTTACTATAAAGAAACTTATAAAAGGATCCTCAGAAGACTTTTGGATAAGAAAGGTTTGGAACTTATTCTCTGAAAATAGCACTGTTGGTGTTTTTCAAAAGATGCCATTTGAAATATTTCTTGAATCACCATCAAAGCAAACAAAAACCTGTGGTACCTCTTTGCCAGATTCCCTGCCCTACACAAGCTTTTTATTTGTATTTCTATTCATTAGAATAGCTGTCATAAAACTATCAAAAAAACCCTCTCAACTCAAGGTTGTAGAATCATGGTTTCAATAATTTCCTGGGTATCTTATTTCATGGCTTTGTTTTAAGACCAAACTCCTGACACACTTTCATACTCACAGGTTGTTGCTGCCTACAGATACTTCTACTGAGTCTGGGTTCATATTCCTGTAACATGTAGGCAAAACTATAAAGTGTTAAAGAGAAACCTCAAAGACATAAATATTCTTTCTGACACATTATCTGAAATAATTAAGTAATTCACTAAACTAAATATTTATTAGTGTATCCTACAATGTACAGAACAAAATTAGAAATAATCCTTGTCTTTGAACTTATATTCTTCTGAACTGAAAAGAAAAAAAAAAGAAAACTTCGTGAGGGATTGTTCCATTCTGGATCTATATAACCTCAAGATTTGACTCATTTATACCTTACACATGCTTGTTGAATGATGAATTGGTTGTGATATTTTAAAAAATATTTTAAATAGCACAAATTTCTAGTGCTTTCAAAATATGCATCACTGCAACTATTTCTTAAATTTCTTAAATTTCTTAAATATATATGTATATATACATACATATATATATATATACACACACACTTACAAAAGGAAAAGCCAGAAATATACTTGAAATTTTAATCAGTAATTTCCAAAGGTGGCCAAAGAATATTAGAACTTCAAAACAAAACTAGATGCATTTTATTTATATTTAAAGTCATTTTCCTTAATATATTGTTGTTTTGTGTGTGTGTATGTAGTCTCACTGTTTGACCAAGTCCAATCTGATTAAGGTGAATAGTGCCATGAAATGGATTTCAGAATGGACCATTTTCTTCTTACTCACCCAAAGAGCTCCATAGAATGAGAGTTGTAAGGGACTTTAGAAATGAAGTATAATCTCATAATTTTACCAATTACTGAATCCCAGAAAATTTAAAAGCAAATAGCAGAGGCAGGATTTGTTCTATAGTTAGATAAGTGGCACTGTGCACACAGGTGCCAATCCTGGAGTCAGAAGGACCTGAGTTCAAATCCAATCTCCAACACTTACTAGCTGTGTGAACCTGGGCAAGTCACTTAATCTTATTTGCCTTCATTTTCTCATGTATAAAAAAAGAGAAAGAAATAAACCAATCTTAGATCACTGACCAGTAAACTCCAGATAGTCAGTTGTCATGACTGAAATGACTGAACAACAATCTTTGACTCCAAATCCAACTGTCTTTCTTCTGCAGATTTTGTTGCTGAACTGTCAAAATGACTTTTTTAGTTTTATATACTATGTCATGTGATTGGCCCTGGGATCAGGGTTATATTGAGGTTCCCATAAATTGAGTGTTTAAAACTAAAGTAGTAAATTAAATATGATGAATAGATGTTTGTCAGCATAGAGACCTTTATTAATATCTCATTATGTTCCTCAGTAATGTCTTTTCTATGGCAGAATGAATTATATCGACCAAGGTTATTGCTCAGATAACCTATCAAAATGTAGTTTTTCTATTTCATTATATGCTTCTAAATGTTAACTAACTGCTTGTTAGTTTTAAGCATTACACTAGAGAGAATCATTAGGCTTTACATCTCTGAAGATGTGCTTTAAAAGTCCTGAAATTAAAGATGAATCAAAGTGATTCAGGTTCTCAAAGTTTTTGACTGTAAGTCCAAGTCTCTCTGGATATAACCCAAGTAGAAAATCTAGCACAAATTGCTTTTAAAAATTAATAATTCACAAAATCTATGGGCTAAGCAGTGTCTGGCTCGAGAAGATAAGTAAAATAAATACCATGAAGTCAACTTTTAATAATCTGTGGCATGGAATTTAAGCACAAGAGAAAATATTTAACAATCAGTCAGGAGCACTTACTAAATGATTAAATGAGAATAACAATATCCTCCTTGCTCTCCCTCCTTTCTTACATCTTCCCTCCACTCCTGTCCATACATCCCTAATTTCTAAGTCAAGATTGCCATTTAAAATTGTGACTTGGTATGCAAAAATGCTTACAAAATTTCTTTATTTAATGAGCTCCCAATATGTGATTTTCACTTTCCAAACACATACTTCCATAAGTATTTTTGCATGGATGGTTCTGTGTGGTGTTGACAAAGAATAGCACAGTCAGAGATAGAGAGCTATGTTTGATGAAAGACCGTCAGACCGAGTGCAGTCATGGAAAATAATGTAATCAGATCCACTGCTAGGGTAGTAACAAGTGGTCTGGTGTATTTGTCTAATTATTCAGACAGAACATTTACATCTGAGGGGCTTTTGATGTAAGAGGTTTATAAAATTTGGAGTTAAGGTCAATCTTCAATCTCTTTCTATGAAGTAGACGCTGATTCATGAGCAATGATTTTGCATAATGAAGAATAAAATCCCAGAAGGATGACAAATCCTTATCCTCCAAAAAGAGGAATCAAAATGAAAAGCAGGGGAATGAAATAGCCTGGTTACAAAATAGAAAGAGCAAGGTGCTTTTAAACTGCATACTCATTTGAGATAAGGATTCTTGGATGCATTAAAAAATAGTTGAAAAGCTCTAACTCAGGAAAATCATATCAGTTAATACAGTAGCATCTAGAGAGGGTTCTTAATGTTTTTGTTTTATGTACCCCTTTGGGAGTTTGTAAATCCCAAGAACCTCATCTTAGAATGTCTTGAAATGCACACACACACACACACACACACACACACACACACACACAAACATACACACACATGATTAAAAAGGAAATCAGTTATACTATAACATAATTATCAAACATATTCATATCCCTATCTAGGGCTGTCAACCTCTCTCAGAATGTATTTGTCTATTTACCTAGCCTCAGGTTTATAGATTCCAGGGGTAAAAACTCCTCTCTAGTCAAGAACTGTGGCAATAGATATGAAAGAAAACTTTTTTCCCCCCTGTTCTTGCTATGGTCCTTAGGATTTTTACTAATGCATGAATTTGAAATAAATTAATGAAATCAATCAGCCAGTCAACTTTTATAAAGTACCTATTATGTGCCAGATGTTGAATTAAGGGGGAAAATACAGTCCCAAGCTGCAGGGACCTTAGATTCTAGGTTGGTGGAATGGGGAAGGAGGATAAAACATGTTCATAGTATGCAGGATGTAGAAAATAAAATATAGAATCTTTATTTTGTGGGTAGTGGGAAGGAAGGGGAAAGATATGACATTGAACAATTGTAATTAGGGAAAATATCTCTAGCAGGAGGTAACACTTGAATTGAGCTGGGCTGGGAACTACAGCTTCCAAAGGGGAAAGGAGAAGAAGGAGAATGCTCTAGTCTTCAGGGACAATCTGTGCATAGTGGAAACAGAAAGGAGACCAGGGTATCTAGATCATTGGTTTAGGATTGGAAGGAACCTCAAGTTCGCCTGCTCCACCCTCTCCCCCCCCCCCCCCATTGAGAGAAATAAGGGTTAGCTCTTCTTTGGATATTTTGGGGAGACATTTTGGAGGGGGGGCATATATAGTTTTAAGAATTATGAAGGAAAAACAGTTGTCCTTCATACAAAAGAATACTGTTTAAAATTTTATTCAATTTAAGTTTTATTTGAGGTCCTATGTAGAAGATATATTCAATTTTATCAGAAAAAAGCAAATCAAAGCATTGATGGGCAGTGATTCCCAACCCAGAGGTATGGTAAACCTGAGAAATCAGAGTCATGGACAGACCATGTTATGCTGGTCTCTAGATTGCTATAGCTTGAACCAAATACTATCATGTAGCTCAAAGACAGAGTGTTTATATCATACTGACATAACAGTTGAAAATGCAGAAGATTTGATCCACCAAGGTTTGTCTTAAGAAACTCAACAGGTGTGGAAAATAGCATTTTCTTTTCTGATTTCTTTTCCTTGAGAGTAGAGACATGTCATGGCTTAAGGTCAATGGTTGCTAGTGGTTACTTCCTCTTGTAAACTTGCTTTTTCAGGTCAGTTCCTTGACCCCTTCTCTTATTTAACCAAAGAATCTACTGTAGTCTCTACCTAGGGCTGCCTGATTTGAAAACTGTCACTTGTTCAGTCATTTTAGACATTTTAGACATGTCTGACTCTTCATGATTCCATTATGAGGTTTTCTTGGCAAAGACATTGCAATGATTTGCCATTTCCTTCTCCAGCTGATTTTGCAGATAAGAAAATTGAGGCAAAGAGGGTTAAGTCATTTGCTTGGGGATGTGCAAATAGTAGTATCTGAGGCTGGATCTGAACTCAGGAAGATGGATCTTTCTTGACTTCTGGCCCCAAATTCTATTCATTGTGCCACTATCAAAAACTAGTGAAAATTATGACAGCCTTTTATTAGGCAACTCCTTTTTTTAAAGTTTTTTTTGTAAGGCAAACGGGGTTAAGTGGCTTGCCCAAGGCCACACAGCTAGGTAATTATTAAGTGTCTGAGACTGGATTTGAACCCAAGTACTCCTGACTCCAGGGCCAGTGCTTTATCCACTATGCCACCTAGGCGTCCTGGCAACTCTTAATAAAGCTACTACATTTCCAATCTTATTTTTACTCTTTCTCATATACTCTGTGATCCAATGACTAAGGTTTCTTTTCTCTTACTCCCATAAGAAACAGTATCTCCTAACTGAATATTTTTCACTAACTTGCAGACTGGGAAAGCTCTCTTTTCAACTTGGCTTCCTGGCTTCTTAGGCTTCCTTCAAATCTCATCTGTAGTATGACATTCTGAAAAAATTTTCCTAGCACCCTTAATGCTGGTCATTTCCCTCTGAGATTATTTTCCTTCTAATCTGTTTAGATTTTGCTTGCATATCATGTTTCCCATTAGATTCTGTGCTCCTTGAGACCTGGGACTTCTATTTTCTTTTCTTTGTAGCCTGTGTACCTATGTAGAGGAAGAGGGAAAATGCAGTTGGAGATTCAGATATGGACTAAACTGTGCAAAATCTTAAATGCTCAAAGTTATGAACTTCATACTATCACCAGCTCTGATTAGTTTATCTTTTTAATGTATCTTGTGTCCATTCCAACCTTACTACTTCTAGTGCCATTTTCCTAGTTCAATCTTCAGCTATCCCTAATAAATCTTCTAATTAGTTCTACCTTCTAATTAGTTCTTTCTTCTATTTATTTTATTTACTTCTAGCCTTTTCCTACCAATCTCATTTTCTCCAATGCTATCAGATTAACCTCCTAAAGTAAGACTCTGACATCCCTTCACTGGCTCCTAAATGGCATCTAAATTGAGTCCAAGGTATAGTTGGCATTTAAAGTTTTCCGGTATTTTCAATCTCTCTTGCTTAATATATTCTCTGCTTCAACCAAACCTGATTATTTGCTCTTCTGAAGACATGCTCTCTTTTCTCATTATCTTTGTTCATTCTTCTATCTAGAAATTGCTCTGAATCTTGCCACTGGTCCAGTAAGTACATCTGTTTGAGTTAGGGAGTGACAGAGCTCCCAGTTAGGAAAATCACTTTGGCAGCTGTGCAGAGGATGCATCCTAGAAGAGTGAGAATCGGGGCACAGAAAACAATCAGGAGAATACTGGAATAGTACAAACAAAGGGGTTAAAGAACTGACTAGGATGGTGGGTTGAGTGGAAAGAAGGGTCTGATGACAGGGATATTGTGAACAGGGAAATGATAAGATTTGGATATGTGGAGGTAAAAAAACATTGGAATCCAGTTTAGCAATGTAAAACTTCACGAGACTTGACTTTTTTATGAAGCTTTTTCTGACTACCCTCATCCCCCACTGATCTCTCTCTTGTCTGAACACGTAGGTCCCTGATGATCTTCACCACTCATCTGGCACTTAATGTAGGCTGATTTCCATTGGTAATTATCTTTTTTAGGAATATAATCAACTGTGAAAGACTTAGCTACTCTGATCAATACAATGATCCACTATAATTCTATTGGATTCATGCTGAAAAATACTGTTCATTTCCGGAGAGAGAACTAATGAATTCTGGGAACAGAATGAAGCATAATTCTATTTTTTTTCCTTCTGTGTGTGTGTATGTTTTGCAATATGGACTAATATTGAAAATTGTTTTGCATGGTTTCACAGATATAATGGTATCATACTGCGTATCTTCTTAAAGGGTGGGACTGGAGAGAATGAGAGAATTTGGAACTGAAAATAAAAATTTAAATAAAAAAAAAGAACATGCCCAATTCTACAAATATACTGTAAACCTGAGGACAAAGAATAAATTTGATTGACCCTTATTTCCTTTATAGCACTAGGCAACTTATAGGTACTTAATCATTATTGGATAAATTGGGTTTGGGGTTAAAGAATAAGAGGACATGGGATTTTGGGGGCGTGTAATATTATTTGCATTTTAAATAATATGGTGATCTTGCTTAAAGATAACTAGAAACTGAAAAAAAAAACTAAGAGGGATGCTATGTATATAAGTTAATGGTTCCTGGAGTCAAAATTGACAGTTCAAAGTTTCACATCCTAGCACAAGGTGTATTTATCCTGGAGTTAAAAATCAGTATTTAATTAGGTTATTTTAAAATGAACTTTAAAAATCTCTGAAAAGTCTTTTCTCTGCTAAGACAACAGTGATGAAAAAAATCATGCAGACTTTTTGTCCTTATCTAAGCACAGGCCAAATGTTTGCTGTGTATGATATTCCACCATGAGTACATCAGCGATCAGTGGGGGAAGAGAGGAAGGCACAGATGGGACATGGACAGTTTTTCATTGCTTGTTCCATATGATAGAGCTCAACACATCTGCTCGGTTACGAAAAGCATCTTTGCACTAATTTGTTTGTCAGTATCCATTGAGAGGACTATCTGTCATCCTGTCGTATTTTGGTTGCCCTGTGATGTTTGAAGACAAGGCTAGCCACAAATTGTGACTGTGGCCACCTGGGAGTCAGTGGCAGAAACCACCAGCTGTTCTAAGTAACATCAACTAAAGATGTTTCCCCTTCCCCCTTAACAAGAAAAAAACTAAAATTTCAGCTGAAGTTCTCTTAAGCAGCTGCAGGAGGGAGAAAGCAATCACTGGAATTGGAAGATGAGAGACAGAGAAAAGAGGATGAGAATGAGAGAGAGAGAGAGAGAGAGAGAGAGAGAGAGAGAGAGAGAGAGAGAATGTGTGTCTTCAATTCATCATTCACAAGTAAAGTAAAACAATGGCCTCCAGACTGGAGTTCAAAAGAAATGAGATATCTGACATGCAGCTTGTTATTTTAAAATTTCTATGGTTTATGGTAAAAGAGAAGTTTGGCTTTAGCCCAAGAAGCAACATTAGGAATTAGATGCATTTATTTGAGTGAAAAAAAATAGGGCATTCTGATTCTGACGGTTTAATCAATATCTGATGAGTGATAATCAGTTGTATTTATCCCCCGTCCACCATGAACCACATGGATTCTATGGCTGCTGGGGAAATTACTGAGGGTGTGTTGGTCATGATAGGAATTTAGAAACTCCTGGGTTTAATATCTTGGGCAGATCCCCAAGCCAGTGAGTTCAACTAATTGGGAATATTCTGGTCTGTTTCAACAGCCCATGGCTCATCTGGAAAAGATGCTTTGATTCTTCAAGCTCTCCATCCACCTCCCCTTGGACTCACTTGTTTTCTTGGTTCTAACTCCACCTGTGCTTCAGACATTTCTACTGCCTAAGGCCTAGTCAGCTCCTCTGAAGGATCTATAGAGGCAATCTCAGCTTCTGACCTTGGTTTTTACTTCAGATGTTGTTATTGCCTGATGCTTGCAGTCCTAAGATTTATAACCCAGGCCTCTGACCTCTGCTAGCTCATTCTGCTTTTTTCTCTTTCATTTCTACCACTACCACCTCCCATCCCATAGCTTATGCAATAACATTCTGGCTACGATTTCTCTGAAACCTAAAAAAAAAGACTTTTGGGGTAGTTTTAAGTGATATTTTTGACTGCTACTACTACTACTACCACTAAAACATTACTGCCACTAAATACAACAGAAACAATAATATCCATTTTCCCCTAGTGAGGAAGAACGCAAAAGAATACTCCAGAACTGGGAAACCCAAGCCCCTTTTAGATTCTGAATATAATCCATACTGACTGAGGTAAAAGTAAAAAAAAAAAATTTCCCCTTACTCCTTGATACATTTATACTGCATGCATATTATTTCCCCACTTTGAAGGTTAGGATCTTTTCCTCATTTTTGTTTTCTTTATTAATTTCTCTCATGTACATATAAAATTTTGTTAGGTCAAGAATTTGTTTAAAGCAATATCCTTTTATCATGTTTCATAATTTAAGTACCAGTTAACATTTCTTGACTTGGTTACTTTTGGATTAGCATTTCTTCTACTACATTTTTTCCCAAATGAATATCTATTTCTCAGAAAATTCTTTTTTCATTTTGAATGGCATGATTATATTTTATATTTATTTTCCAATAGGAAATCACCTTGGTACCTGCCCTCTTTAGAGCTTTGCAATAGTGTATATAGATACAGAGTACAAATGGACTATGAGTTGGACCCATAGGATTATTGACCTAAATTGCTTTTAGGAAACTAAAAAGCTGATTCCAAACTTCTCAAGAAGGCAAAGGCTCATTATTGCAATACTAAAATTCTACTGCTGTTGCTGTAGAGAAGAAAGGCATGGAGTACAACTGTCTCCAAGGAACTAAGAAGGAGCATCAAATAAAAGAAATGAATTATGTAATGAGGGAGAGAAAATTACAATATAAAACTGATGAGAAACTCCAAAGAAAAACAGGAGTAAAAGATATCATCAAGGGTTCATGTGTGAGAAGGTAAAGATGGGCTATCATGATTAAAGAATGGTGAGATGAACAGTTGTATTTCCCCACATGTCATGAAGGATCAAGAGAGTTTCTAGTACAGTTGGTGAGTCCCTGTGAATAACTTTTATGTGAACTTACATTAGAGTTGCCCAAGAAATGACTAATTTGTGATATGCCACACTAAAAAAACCACTAAAGCAAATGGAATCACAGACACATTTGAGTGTATCCTTGATAAAAAAAAAACCAAAAGAAAAAACCCCACAATTTTCTGAGTTAAGTTCCTAGAATTATTTCGTTCCCCACTCATCTCTGGATGAATGAACTCTCCAGTTCTGTTTTCTTTCTTTTTAAATTTTTTCACTGATCCCCCCCCCCCAATATTGCTGTCATTTGTGATGACTGTCTCAACCCTGATAGATGAGGAAATTGAACTTCTCAAATTCACATGGTCAAGCATTTTCAGATAAGTTTAGAGATGAATTTAGATTCTGATTTCCTAGTACAGTTCTCTTTTCAATACATGCAACCACTGTCCATGCTTGAACTGAGTATATATCAATTTCTGCCAAGAAAATAGTCTTCTAACTATAACTAAATTGTGGCAGATGAATATTGAAATTGGAAAGAATTATCCTGGATAAATTACAAGAGAAAGATAATAATCTTTTCTTAAAATTGGTTAATATTTTTTCCTCCAGTTGTGGCTGATCCCAATTCTAGAGTATTTAGTCAAGCTTCCATCTTACTTTTTGTCGAAAACTGTACAACAGAATGACTGTAGAGTAGCAGTTGGGATCTGATACAGTAGTAATAGGAATGAATTTGTACTTTAAAAAATGGTAGCAACTCAATGAAGGCTGTACTTAGTAGCATAGTAGGATCAGATTCTGAAAATGAAACACGATCAGTTGGTGGTGGAGTAACTAGTGAACTGAGATCAAAATGGGCAACATTATTCTTGAAGAAAGTATTATCCTAATATTTAAATTAAACTGGAATACAGAGGGTTTAAAACAAAGTTCTTCAAATGACTACTGGTTCCTCAACATACAGAACATTTGCCTCAACTTCCCTGGGAAAGCTTCTTGCAGTATGACTTGAGCCAACTTTTATGACTTTTATGTTACTCTCCTTTCTGAACTCTTACATTCCAGCCGAATGGGTCTACATGTTGTTCCCCCAACTCACAATTCCATATTTTCTATCCCTGTGCTTTTGCTAAGATAATGAAGCATCCTTGGAATACCATTCTTCTTTTTTGTTACCTTCATTTCCTTCCAGCTTCCGTTAAAGGACCTTTCAGTTTCTCCCTTCTCAAATAGCTTCTATTTATTACTCTGCGTAAATGTGGTATCATTCAATAGAATGTAAGTTACTTGAGGACAGAGGGAGGGAGGGAGAGAGAGGTCTTTGTCTTTTTTTGGGGGGGTGATTTCTTTATCTTTGTTATTTAGGGAAGGGAAATCTTTGTATCTTTGGTGCCTGACATAGATCCTTGCATTGTTTAATTTCATTGAAAAGTCAGAACCTTTGCTTCTTGCTTTTGATTTCACTGATATATTAGCTTTACTTAGTATTAGCTTACCAGTTAGATAACTATTGCTATAAGTTGAGCTTGAAGTAGGGGGAAAAAGAATGAAAATGACCCCTATCAATCCTTTTCATGTCTCCCAACTCTGGCCTAGTATCTAAAACCTTTTTTTTTTTGGTACTGGAAACAGGGAGGGAGGATTGGTTGGGGGGGGTGGCATCTTAAAATATTATCGAATTGCTCAAAACTGCATATGGTCACAAAATCTTACAGAGAAAGCTTAAAACCTGATTAGATGCGTCTGGAATTCCTGACCCAGGGGACAGTTTTCACAAAATAGAAAGCAAGATGCTATGAACTCAAATCTCAAGAGACCTGGATTTCAATATTGGAACTACCTACTTTTATGCTCTGTGACATTACATAGAGAAGTCATTTTTCTGGGCCTTAGTTTCCTTGATTATAAAATGAAGACAACAATGCTGTATAGGATTGCTGAAAGGATATACCAGATTTTATATTTAATTTTTTAATATGTAATATATAATGTAATAGTCATATGGATCTATATACACATACTATATAATAACTATTACATATTATAAAATAATTATAACATATTCTCATATGTTGGGTTCTACATATATAGATGCATATACATGCAAATTATGTATATATTAAAATTGTTATATACCTATAAAGTCATATTATAGTGTTGTACATGTATAGACACATATATACATACAGATTTCTAAATATAATTATAGAATGGACATTAATATGAGATCCCTTAGAATTTAGAATAAATTTATATATAAATAAATAAATTTAGAATACATTTCGATAGTGTAGAGTTTTGAGAAAATGATCTGGGAAATGGAAGAGAGAGAAAGGAGAAGTTCCTAGCATCATGGGATGACTACTTGCTTCTCAGTTTTGCTCAAGAATGGCCATACTGCTCTGCTATTTTCTTGTTATCTCAGTTTAAGACTCTCTTCTCTGCTACTTTAAAATTTTTCATCAGCTTAGATATCCTTTTATTTTTGTCACAACCTCAGGAAATCTCAACAAAATTGTCTAGCAGAGAAAAAGAATCAATTCATTTAGGGAAAAAAAAACCCTCTAAAAAAGAATTCCTGTCAACTCATAGAATCATAGACTTTTAAAGTTATCAGGAACTCAGTAGTTGTCTAGTCTGAGACATACTCCAAAAGAACTGCCACTATAAGATACCTGACAAGTAGTTTATTCAGACCCTGTTTGAAGACCTCCTCTGAAAGAGACCTTGTCACCTACTAAAGCAGTCGATTATACTTTTGGACATTTTTCACTGATAGAAAAATTTTACTAGAAATCAGTCTTAACTCGGTCTCTTTGTAATGCAGATATATGGTATAGATACCTAGGAAATTCTGTGACAGCCAAGAATATTTCCAATACAATTCAATTAAACTCAACAAACATTTTGATCCTTATAATATATGCTAGACACTGTGGATATGGGGGCAAAAATGAAATCATCCCAGACCCTAAGGTTTATTTCACTGGAAACAAATGACACATACACTGATAAGTAAATGCACACAAATGACATGTATATATTAGATATAAATACATATTTCCATATATGAGATCTATTCCATGTTGCAGGCACACATGTAACATATATTTACATTTATATTATATATTTATAGATATATTAATATATTATATGTTATCTCTCTCTATATATATACACATACATATACAATAAATTTGAAATAGTTTTGGGGAAGGGAAAACACCAACATCTGGAGGGAGATATTTAAAAGACCATTTGTAGATATTAGCCCTTCATGTGAACCTTTAGGGAATTAGGGATTGTGTGAGTAGAGGCAAGGTGGGGTAGTTTTAAGGTACATTTTGAGTTGAATAGTTTTGGGAGTTAGTTTGTTACACTGTGACTTGGAATTCAGAAGACATAATTTGATAACATCTTGTTCTTACATAGCCTAGACTTTTGAGATTGCTACTGATTGCAGTGTAGTACTGATTACTACTAAAATCATATTCTGGAAGCTGAAGGGACCAGGTTCTCCTGTGCAGCGCAAAAATATGTTTCCTAAATGCTTCATCCTACAAAAGCAACCTATGCTTTAAGTTCAGTCTTTCCTGTAGTCAAGAAAAATGACTTTAGGGTCTCTAAAGAAGTTCAGAGCGTTTCACCTTCATCTCAAGAGTCTACTGAAAGAAAATAAGTCTCATGTGATGGTTATTTCGAGGAGGGAAGAACAAATACTTAGCAACCCAAAGGGAATTGACAACTTTCTGATGCTATATAAAGGTCATTTAAAAACTTGAACCCTAGCTATTGTTGCCTAGTGGCAGATCTACATCTCCAATCCAGCCTCACATATGGATTCTGCACATTGTAGAGAAAGGAAAGGAAAGCTTGTAAACTACCAACATTATCTTCTCTAAATTTTATAGGGGAATGAAGTGTCCATACTCTTGTTTCTCTTTGATGATTCAAAGAGATTTTTCTGGGGATTTTAACCTCTAGGCTCTTTTGATTTCCTTATTGAGGCAGATGATTTATTTCAGGTAAACTTCCCTCAGGCATGGTGATAATCTTCATGGGAAAAGAGTTGAACTCAACTCTACGCAGGAAAACCAAATGAAGGAAAAAAATATTTACAAATCATGTGAGACAGTCATCTAGACAGGTCACAAAGTTGATCTATTGCTACCTGTCTTGTATTAAAAAATACTTTTAACAAAAGAGCTCTATAAGAATTGAATGGGAGAAATGAATGCTGAATTGTATTTGGAAAATGGAACTCTACTTTTAATGATTTTGAGTCTATCCCTAAAAAAATCTTCTTTTAAAGACTTGACTAGAGTTTCTCAAACTTAACACACCATTTCCCATCTTAGTACCTTTGCCGTGTTGCCCTTATACATAGAATCCTATGTTTTCTCACTTCCTCTTTAGCTTCTCTTCACCTATACTTCAACTTTTCTCCACCTTGGTTTCCTTCCAGGTCTCAGTTTTTGCAGGAGGTCCCCCCCCTCACCTTCAGATAATAATGTTCTACTCTATGTATCTTTGGTATTTGGATCTCAAATTGTCTTTGCCTTTTTATTCTGTGTAATTCTAGGTTTTTCTTCTTAAAAAGTCCATACACACACACACACACACACACACACACACACACACACACACACAGATAGAAATACACATGCATACACTCTATTGTAGTTCTTATGTTTCCCTCTCACCACATCATTGCCTTTTTTACTTTTCTAGGCATATTTTTTTTGATGAAACCTGACTATGAGATCATAGATGGAGGAAGGGACTTTAGAGATTTACTTTTCCAACTCTGTTATTTATTTCTAGTTAAAGAAACAGAGACCCAAAGATTTGCAATGGCTTGCCCAAGGTCACACAGATAGTAAGTGATCCCACTTGAATATGAACCCAGATCCTGAGATTCTAAATTTGGTCCACTTTTCATTGTACTGCTCTACCTCTTTCATACCTTTTCTTCAGAGACATTAAAGACTTCTTTAATGAAAATAAATATTTCAGGCAGACAGGACAATTTGTGTAGTAAAACTACTTATGTTATGTAACATTGCTAGGACCCAGTTTACCTTTTTCTTTGTTACATTCATCTTATTAACCAAATAAATGTTAGTTGAATTGACTGAAATGATTTATAAACTGGAGAAGACAGGGGCATATTTTAGGTTCACTGCACCAATCATAATCCTTTGTAATGTAACATCTTTTTATGATGGAAATAAATCTCCTCAAACTCTCAGAGGTTTTATTTTTTTTTTGCATGTGTGTGAACAGAATGAATACTTTTATGCAAATATAGCAACTCTTCAGAAGCCACTTACATTTATGAACTGTTCATAAATTCACTGAAAAACCTACAACATGAGGGGAACAAAGCAAGCAGCCAGCAATTTTCCTATAGCTTCTTTTTCCTATCTTTGAGACCAGACAAGAACAGTTTGTTTTGTGTTTGCCCTTCTCCCACTTTTTTTTTTAAAGAAATGATGGCTCTTGATTTTCAACAATCATGTTTGTTTCTGGTCCACAAAAGCTGGTGATGTGGACAGTCTAAATAGCAATTATGTTTGGCTTTTCACTCAGAAGACACTTTCGTGTGATAAAATAATGGAATGTGATGATGTTAAGACTGGATTTGGAGAAACCTCAGTCTCACCTGGTGCCAATGTAAACAACTTGGTGATCAATGCATTAACACGATGAAAACTTAATTTCTGTTTTCTAAAAAGTTTCACCTCCCAAAGCTTTTAGCCAAAGGGAAAAAAAAGAACATTAAAAGATGCTAATGTGCACTGATACAGCTAAATTTCCCTTGGGGAGAGAATACCTTAACTGTCATTTCAAGTTTTACATTCTAGCTTTAAACCAGTGATTTCATTTAAATAAAAGGGTCTTATTTTCAGTGATGAAAATGCAGCTGCTTCATGTAACCCTGCAGCATCTTGATTTATTCTTAACTATATTCTCCTTCAAGGAGAAGATTCCCCTCTAAGCCATTATGCAGGAAGTCTTATATTTCTTGCTGCTTGGCATTTTGTATTAATCTCTCCATATCTCTGTTCATGCTATTTGGATAAAAAATTGGAAAAATGCAGCAGTTACGTATTTGGATAAAAACATTTGTAAGATTGAATACATTCCATTCATCTGAATGAGTGGGCCTATGGCATGCCATTAGCAATGTTAAAGGACACTTATCAATTAAAAAAATAAAGCAATTTAAGTAGAAAAAAGAGAGGAATTAGAGAGCCTTCTTTTCCAGGCTTCTAAATCAATATAGACAGATGACATGACTAATTTGAGAAAATATTTTTGAAATAGGGGAAAACTGCAGATTATTAAAAAGAAAAAAAAGTGTTCTCTATTTTCCCTCTAGACACATTTTAGCGATCAGATTAAAAAAGAATGCGGTGTTATTTGGTTTAGTTTTTCATTTAGAAACCTCAGTACCACTGGGACATTGGTGTGGAAGTAATAGAGAATTCAGGGTTATTTTGCTTTATAATCATAGGAATAGTTTGTGGTTATTAAATCAGTCTGCTAATATTGACAGAGCACCTATGCATATAGCACCAAGTTAGATACCACTGTTGATTTGAAAGCAGTATATACCTTGGTCCCCAACCTCAAGGAGTTTACCATCTAGTTAGAGGAAGAGTAACATAGATGAAAAGTGTTAAACAATGATACCATGCGGTACCACCATTAAGTGTAATAGATGAAGAGATCTGTATGGACCCAAGTAAATGGGAGGAGTTTATTGCAGAAGGGAATTGAGATGGGTATCAAAGGATGGGCAAACCTTGTCCATTTTAATGCAGTTTATTGATTGTGAGGCAGGAATGGGAAGTCATTCCAGGAAAAAGGAAAAGCAATAAGGAATACATAGAAGCACAGACATGACATGTTCAAGGGAATAACCTCAACTATTTGGACTAGTGTATGCTACAGAACAATAGTTAAGATACCAAATACATAGTCCTATTTATTTAATCAGGATAATAGGATAACCATTTTCTTCAACTCATTGTCCTCTGGGACAGATGTTGCATAGAATCATAGATTTGGATTAGGAGGGATTTTGAGAGATTATGTAGTCCAGCTACCATACATATACATGTGCATATATATATATGTATATATATAATATTTATGTAAACTACCTCCCCCCCAAAAAATCTTGAGTCTCAGATGACATTAAAAAATTAACTGAAAGGACAGAAATATAGCAAGTGACAGAGTTGAAACTGAACCCTGATCTCCTGACAGTGATATCCAATCTAATTCCATATTACTCAGGAGAAAAACCAAAGGGTATTTTAAATTCTTAAACAGGACAATGAGGTAGAAATAGTATGGTACCTGAAATCTGTTCAAATCTAGCCCCAAATAGTTAGTAACTGTGTGACCCTGAGCAAATCACTTAACCCTTTTGTCTTAGTTTCCTCATATTTAAAAGCTGGAGAAGAAAATGGCAAAGCACTTCAGTATCTTTGCCAAGAAAACCTCTAATGGAATCATGAAGAGTTAGATAGACATAGACATAGATGCTTCATTCTCCTTCATTCTCCAAGAAGACCATGACATCAAGGAGGTGATGCCATGACAAGCACATGAATTGGATTTGACTGAGGGGACATTGTGCTAAATCACCAGCCTCACTTTCTCCTTCAGAGTCATCTGGGTTCAGTGGCCAGATATGAATCAGGACAACAGGAGATGACCCTGGATGTGAGGCAGTCAGGGTTAAGTGACTTGCCCAAGGTCATACAGCTAGTAAAGTCAAGTGTCTGAGGCTAGATTCAAACTCCTGTCCTCCTGACTCCAAGGCCAGTGCTCTATCCACTGAGCCATCTAGCTGCCCTTTTAGATACAACTTAAAAACTCTGGAACATCTGTTCATAAAACAATGTATTTAAAAACCCAACCTAGGTTTTTCACTTGACAAAACTGTCAAAATAACCAAGCTTTGCTACTCTCAGTTGTTTCTAATAAGAAAGAAATTCAAGATAACTGGCTACAAAGTACTGACTTCTTTCTTAGTTTACCTTTTTTGTCTGGCTCAAATGCATTTGCAGCTAAGCTAGTGAGGATCTTAGAAATTCATAATCTTCAGCTAGCTGTCTGTAACAAAACTAGTCATAGCATTTGAAAAGGAAAGATTTAACTTTTATTAGCTGGAAGTGGTAGCACTAATTGCAATATTATAAGCCTGCACACATCAAGAAGAGGTTCTAGGTACTACCTTTAGCAAACTGAAGTTGAAATAGTTTGAGTGGCCCTTGAAGAGATGAATCTCAAAGATAGAAGGAGTGACTGATACCTAGCAGAGTCTACATTCCCAACTACTAGAAGGTCATTGAACTGACTGAGACCAAGAGAGCAGCAAAGCATGCCCTACAGGGTCTCCAAGACAACCCAGAGTAGTCACCTTGTACACAGTAGCTGCCATGATCCTGGTGGAAAAAACAGTGGACAACCCACCCCTCAGAGAATTCCCATCCAGAGAGGAGCAGCAGAATGATACCACAAGGAGATACCAGGGATCTACACCATTGGAGGTCTTCTTTTCCCCTCCAAAGCCATCATGATGATTGATCTCTATCCATTTGTATATATGCTAAGGTATATTTGGGGCAGTTAGGCTCTGCAATCATACATAGAGTGCCAGGCTTGAAGTCACTGAGTTCAAATATGGCTTCAGTTAATTGCTAGCTGTGCGACCTTGGACAAGTAGCTTAATGCTGTTTGCCTTAGTTACTCATAATAAGACTAGCTGGAGAAGAAAGTGAAAAAAAAAACACACTCCAGTATCTTTGCAAAAAAAAAAATCAATGGAGTCATGAAGAGTTGGACATGACTGAACAACAGCAAATATATACATTTGAATATATATACAGATTTTAAAATACATATTCACATATGCACATATATACATTATAGTTTTAGACTGTGATATTATAAGCCTGAACATATCAGGAAGAAGTTCTAGTTACTAGAATGTTCTAGACATATCTAGTTACTAGATATGTTTAGACTTCCAAATGCATATATATGTATATCTATCTATCTATATCTATCTATATATAGGTCTATAAATCTACATACATACTGGTATATATGCATATATATCAAAAAGAATACTATATATGCATATATACAAGTATGTATGTAGATTTATAGACAGAATATGCTATTGCCAAATTTCTTACCATGCTATTTTATTAAAGGTATCCACCTCTTTTATTGAACTAAGAGTTTCTTCTGGCTAACTTGAGAAATGAAGTAAATAAAATGGTAGGGAATTGTTTTTAGTTATAGATTACCTTAAACCTTGGATATTTGAGGGATTCTTTTTTCAATATCATCTATTTCTTTTCTCATTCCTGGGCCTGGATGAGATATCACACATATACTCACATATACATGCTGTTAAAATTATGTAATGTGCCATTCCAAAACTCTATGTCTGTCTGCATGTTAAGTGTAACCAAGCATCCTTATTGCATCCTCCCAAAAACCTTAGGGAAGAAATGCAGTGGACACTAAAACATTAGACAGTGTACTTTTCAAAAAACACAGCATATATAGGTGTGTGCAAACTCCTCAAAGGGTATAGAGTGCGTGGTAGGTTTCATTTTGCCCCTTCTGAATTCAAGATGAGAATCTAATGGGAGATGTATGAACTCAGGCCTTTCCATCAGAGAGTGCTGAATTGGGAAGACGGACTATCTGTGTGTTTCTGTGAAGATTTTTAATGATAAAAATTTCATCCTACTTGGGATGACAAGCTACTTCTTAAGCTTCCTTGGTAATGTCAGGTGAATTGCTGCTAAGTACACCTGTCACGGCCTGCCAGACAGAAATATTTGAATATGTGCAGTTGTTACCTGGTTTCACTTGTTAGAAAGTCATTAATAACTACAGTCTCCTCAATCTTTTTTTAAGAGCTATGTAGGAAAAGGTTTTCTAGATTTTAAAAACTTCACAGATAAAGGAAACAGTAAAAGAAAATACACTTCCTCAGTTTTATTTTAAATTAAAGCAAGGAGGTGGCCTTCCTTTCTGTCTTTGCTAGAAACAGAATATACCTGTCTGCTATATTTTTTTCTTCTGACACAGACTGAATTAATGCATTTTCTCTGGCATTTAAAAGAACAAAGCATTTATTGTTTGGGCAGGTAGGGCTTCTGTATAAACGTGCAGCTTCACAGAGAAAGGTTGCTGCCCATAATTTATGATCATCATACAATTCTTATGTTTTTGAGGACTCCTTCCATAATAAATTCTCATTTAAATGCATGCCCTGTCTCAGGATTTGAAGAAGCCTCTTAATCTTAATCATAGTTAAGCTGATGACTAGGATGCACTCAGAAATTCTAAGATACCACCATCCCTTCCCCTTAAACCCCAACAGTATGCCAATGCAATTCTACCTTATGGAAAGAAATGACTCAACAACCCTCTTGTACTTCATTGAACTGAGTGACAAGGCCAGGATTATTTGGTTATGATCACTAGTCAACTTCAGAATATTATAAAGGCAAAATTCATCAGTCATCCACTATCAAGTCAAAAAATAAACCACAAAGCCAACTTTACTGTTGTTAAATCTTAGCTAAAATAGTATAAAGAACTATAGAACAGATTGCTAAAACATTATCATAACCATGAAGTTGAATGTTCAACAGGGAATTATAACTCAAAGTAAGAAGATGGGTAAAGTATGAGTACAGAACTGGGAATCAGGAAGACTTGGATTTGAATCCTGCTTTTGACATTGGCTAATTGTGTTATCCTTGGCAAGCCTTTCTGAACCTTGCCTGTGTTCTGTGAATATCTTTAATGATGAAAATTTCTTTCTACATGGAATGACAAGCTACTTTTTAAGCTTCCTTGGTAATGTCAGATGAATTGCTGCTAATCATATAGCTGATACAGTGAACACAATGCTGGGACTGGAATCAGAAAGACCTGTGTTCAAATTTAACGTTAGATGCTTACTATGTAACTCTGTACAAATCACTTACCTTCCTTGTTTTCCTATTAAATAGAGATACCCAGAATTGTTGGAATTAAATAATATTTGTAAAGTCCTTATTACAGTGCCTAACACATACATAATTACTTAATTAAATGCTTATACCTCCATCCTTCTCTCTGTGTCCTTTATTCCCCTCTTCCTTCCTCCTCCCCTCCCTCCCTTCCTTCCTCCCTTTCTCATTTCCTTCCTTCCTTCCTTCCTTCCTTCCTTCCTTCCTTCCTTCCTTCCTTCCTTCCTTCCTTCCTTCCTTCCTAATAATTCAAACCCCCAAAATGCTGTGAGATTCATAGAAAATTATATATATATATATGTGTGTATAGTCATATCTATATAAATATAAAAAGGTTTACCATCACTACAATACTATAAAGATCTTTAATTTGATTGCTATCAGCATGTCCTACAATCACTTTTTTTTTAAATGAATACAATCAACTAACTTTTGGTCATCTGAGTGCCAAGGAATATCTAGGATCTTAGCTAGGCTGGCCCTTGGATAGCTGAAAAGATAATGGCATAATAGTCATCTAATGAACTCAGTAGTAGACTCAAAAAGATATTTGTTCTAATGATCCAGGATTCCCAGAGTAAAATATTCATGACATGAAGCAAAACTAAAAGATCAACCTATACTTAATCCTTCCACAAAAGTCACACAAGTTGTATGTTTCAGAGACAGAATTCAAACCAACTTCATAAGAACAGGAAGGGACTTGAAACACTATTGCTCTACCCCTTCTCATTTAACAAATAAATAAACTGGATCCAGTGAGAGTATGGGACCTGGGGTCGGTCGGTCTCTCTCTCTCTCTCTCTCTCTTTCTCTCTCTGTATATATATAATTGAATCACTCAAAATAATAATCATAGGCAAACAGGGGTAGGCTGATAAAGATTTAACAAGTGGTTCAGAAAAAATTACTGTATATTATTATTAACATTCTCTTTATCACTTTTTCAAATCAATCAATAAATATTAAGCCAATCTATAATTTACAGAATTTGCTAATTTGCTAACTTCCAAGGTATAAATGCTCAAAATGGAAATTTAACACTATATTTATAATCACATTTGCTTAAGTTGAACTGACTTTAGCACACTCCTGGAGGCAGAGTATGAACCATGTGCTCTGTTTTCAATCTAAAGCCATTGTATTATGCTGCTACATCAAAATCTACTCAAGGAATGATGGTTATTCTGATATCTCTGAAGGTTATGGTAGTAGAGTATGAGGATCATAGGATCACAAATTAATCCTCACATTTTACAGATGAGGCAACTGAGGCACAAAGAGGTTAAATACTTGACACAAATCTGTAATATCGGAGGCAGGGTTTGAATATACATCTTCTTCTTGACTCTAAGTGCAATATTATTCATTTCACTCTATTAATACCAATTCTGGTGGATCTTAGTACTTAAGTGGAAAAGCTTCAAGCATATTTAGGACATTTCAGTTATCCAGAATACATGGGCTGGGTCTAAGAAATATTCTTCCCAGTGACACACAAAAGACTCATATACAATTAAGGGGGCAATATAACATTGAACAAAGAGTAGAGGGTTCCAGTCTTGGCTCCATTTCTAACTATGTGATGTACTTCCCTGGTCAAAACTTTTTAATCTGTAAAATGAGGCAGTTGGACTAAATGCATCCCTACCTGCAAGGTTCCTCAAGTCAATAAATATTCACTTTTGATAAAGATAATCATTTCAAAACTCACAGTTCAGTAGTTTTTTATTTTGTCATTTTTTTTTGTAAATGCCTTCTTTATCACAATTTGATGAAGACAGGTTATTTTATACATGAGAAAACTGAGACTCAGATTAAGTTAATAATAATCACAGAGTCAAAGTCAAAGAAAACCAGCTTCTGTTTTGTTTTGCTGTGCTTTTTTCTTAAAACAAAAAAAAGAGCAAAGAAAGATTATCTCAATGTTTATAAAATAGAAATATAGATAAAAAAGGTTCAGGGGTATGATATTGTGAACAGAATTGGTAAATAGGGTAAAGTGATGAAGCTTTTGTCTTTCCTTCTCAAAGGAGAGCACAACATCATGGGACATGATGCCTTGACAAACACATTTTATATTGTTTGTTCTTCATTTTTGAAGAAGATCATGACATTAAGGAGGTTATGCCATGACAAGTATGTGAATTGGATTTCAGTGAGGGCTTCTGTGCTGTCACTAGTTTCACTTTCTCCTCCAGAGTCATTTGGATTCAGTGGCCAGATATGAATCAGGATGATTGGAGATGGCCCTAGATATGAGGCAATCAGTATTAAGTGACTTGCCCAAGGTCACATAGCTAGTAAGTGGCAAGTGTCTGAGTTTGGATTCGAGCTCTTGTCCTCCTGACTACAAGGCCAGGGGCATACCCTCTGTGCCACCTAGCTGCCCTAATAGGGTAAAGTAAAGTAAGTACAAAAAGCTAGTCTAAAGAGGAAGAAGACTGATATTAAAATCTGAAGACACATAAAAAAGGATAGAGGAGTGAGTAGGACATCAGAGACACAGTCATGAAAAAAACATGTTAACAGACAATTTGCCAAAGTCACCGCCTTTTTTTTTTTTGTCACACAGCTAGGTAATTATTGTCTGAGGACTCAGGTCCTTCTGACTCCAGGGCTGATGCTCTATCCCACTGTGCCACCTAGCTTTCCCAAATTTGCCAAATTGAAACGACCCCTATGCCAAAAGTCATGAAGTCTGGGACGCATCATGGGTCAATGGATAGATTTCAGACACTTTATGAACATGTTCAGAGGAGAAAAAAAGACATTTTAATTTTTATTAACCTCTAAATGAAATATCATTTTGAAAATTATTTTGAAACATTATTATCAGGAGTCCAGGGAGTCCTGAAACAAGAAATGGTCCAGGATCTCTGGTGTAGAGGAAAAGTGATACTGAAGATCATTGCTGCTTTTACTATTTTTCATCCTCCATTCTGGAAGTGGACAAGTGACATGAGGAGGGAAATGTCTTGGTTTGTACAAGGATCGGATCAAGTGAGGCAGAGCTAAGCCAGAGTCATGGAAGTCTAATGGCAAGCTGTAAGTCAAGATGATTGGTGATGACTCAAAGTAGTTCAATTAAATTAAAGGAGTAAAGTGGGGAAATAGCACAAGGGTAAAATGAGTATTTTAATATGACAAATGTCAATTTTAATTAGGAACATTCCCAGGTTGTTTCAAATAACAAAATAGGAAAAGCTAGGTGTTTGATTTCCTTTTAGCTAAGTGATACAGTGGCTAGAGCACTGACTGTGGAGTCAGGAGGATGGCAGTTCGAATCCAGCCTCAGACATTGGTACTCATTAGCTGTGTGATCTTGGGCAAGTGATTGCTTCACATCCAGGCCGATCTCTAGTTATTCTGATTCATATCTGAACAATGAATCTAGATGGCTATGGAGGAGAACGTAAGGCCAATGACAACACATTGCACCCTCATTCAAATCCAATTTATGTGCTTGTCATGACATCATTTCCCCTGATGTCATGTTCTTCAAGAATGAAGGACAAACATCACAGAGTGTTGAATTGGCAGTCAGGAGGTGGGGATGGTAATCTAAGTGCTACTTTCCATAAACTACTTAAAGTTTCTGGGGCTCAGTTTCCTCATTT
Source organism: Macrotis lagotis (assembly GCF_037893015.1). NCBI lineage: Eukaryota > Metazoa > Chordata > Mammalia > Peramelemorphia > Peramelidae > Macrotis > Macrotis lagotis. The sequence continues at coordinate 81,582,664 of NC_133664.1, read as the reverse complement.
GGAAAATTAGAATGTGACTAGATAATCTTTAAGGTCTTTTCCACTCCTTACATTCTATAATTATATTTATTCCTTGTCCTCTTTCTTATCCATAAGTGCCAGTATACTTCAGGAGGTCTAGACCAGCAAAAGTATATATTTATACAGTTATCCCTTCCACACTGCAGAGGTTAGGTTTGCCAGTGCCTCTGCAATCTGGAACATCTGTGTAAAATTTTTTTTGCCTTTCCTTTGAACAAGAGAAGTCTGAATCATTATATCATTAAAAGATAAAATATGTTCATATTGCATAATACTATTTATATATTTTTTTGCATTTATGAGTTTCTAAACTTTTCCTGCAGCATCTGCTGGCCTTTTTAAGTCATCTGTGGCTTCTACAAACCTCTCTCCAAATTTCCATTTAATTTCTTAAGTCAACCCACAATATATTAAAACCACAATGGGGAAAATCACAAGGTGGCAGGAATTACTACATAGAATTTTAATGTTTGAAAAGTGACACATGATTTCATTTTGAACTTTATAGCACCTTGTATAGTAGTTGCCACTATTGTTCTCATTGTCCTGATGAAGAAACTGAGATAGCAATACAGTGACATGCTTGGATAAGAGTACTTTTAAGAATAAGAGGCAGGATTCAGTCCCAGATCTAACTTATTTGGGATTCTCCACACTAGTATCCATCTTTAAGGCAATGGCATCTTTCCTGACCCTTTTTCCCCAAAGAAAATCTACCTGTCTTGAGTCTGATAACTTTTAAAGCCTGTGTCTTTATGAATTAAACCAATGAGTCCATTAACACTAAAATGCCAATCAGAAATGAGGGCTTAATAATATCTCTTTCTCTCTCTTTCCAGGGGAAACAAACCAAAAGCAAAAAACAAAACAAACTGTAAAATTTTAAGCAAGACGTTCTTATGTCCACATTAAATTCCTTATTACTGCTTTGTTAAATATTGCCAGAGAAGTATCTGTTCTCAAAGTTGGCACTTAACTTTATATGAATGCTAGCAGATCTTATAAAATTTGAAAGGCCTTAAGCATAGGCTAATATCAGACTTTGTGTCCAGTGGCTAAGAACAAGATTAGCAAAGTTTAGAGAGGCTCATAGGCAATCAGCCAAGCAATCAACATATTTATAAAACTCCTAATATTTGCCTGACCCTGTGCTAATCAGAATAAAGCAAATATACAGAATAAAATAATTCATATTGGTAGGGAACCTATGTTTGGATGACTAGACAACAAAGATATATATATATATATATATATATATATATATAATAGTAATAAATAAATGCATATTTATGTATACATACCTATGTATGCATATATATTTATATAAATCTCAAATATCTGTATCATATTCAGAAAAATTTTCACTACTATATAATGCCTTTCTTGCCTCTGATATTGATGAAAATTACTAATAAGTTATGGAAGGATTGTTATCTATATGAGTGAATAAAGTACCTACAACAATGATCTTTAGAAGATGGAGAAGTATTTGAAAAGTAACTAATGGAAATTTCAGTGGACTGGTGGGAAATCATAAACTTTTCAACATGAGGGTTTTGTAAATAAAAACTCACAAGTTGACAACTACTACTACCAGTTCTGCTTCCAACTTGAATCATCTAATAAATGATGTCTTTAGAAGTGACAGACAGTGTGAGAATCTCTGTACTATTTAGTTCTCTAAGATATAGGAAAAATGAGAAGAGATAGAATAAAGGCTATTTCCTAAGAGCTTAGACTTAATTGAGAATCTGCACTAAAGGTAAAAGGGTATAAAAATCCATTAAATAAGTCTTTTGAATTATATCAAGGCATTGGTTGGATGCAGATTCTGAAAATGGAATGAGATTAGAGCTCAGATTCAATGTGATTTCATTCCTTTTCTAGGAACAGATTTGAAAAAGGGATTGTGTAAAAGGTGTCCATGAAAGGCACAGGAGAAGAAAATTCATTATAATTCTAGTTAGGCCAATGTACCAAAAGATCAACAAGTCTTTGTTTTTGTACTTGTATTCCATCCTTACCACTGTAAGGAGTGCCAACAGAGGTGCCAAGATAATATTCCTGTTGTACTATACAACTGAGCTAGTGAAACAAAACTAAGCTATAGCTTTAACTTGTTTGCTATTATTTAATATGTCTTAGTTTTGTCTCACTAGTTCAGTTGTATAATAAAATTATATATATAAAATTAAATACTAAATTATGACAAATCAGGAAGTATTTTTGAATGAGATGGAATTTCAGCTGACTCTTGAGAGATGTAGATTGGAAATATCCAAGGGAGAAAAGATCATTCTGATTAGGAGGAAACTATGTCTTCAGTCAATATGAGAAAGAAAATGATGCCCTCATAAGAATGCTTGAAAACCAGACTGATGAGAGCAAAAGAGTACATATTGAAAAGGAATTTGTAACTAATGATTCAGAGATCATTATCAAATAATTGATTGGTTATAATTGCAGAAAGGCTGGAAAATAGATTGGATGAGATGATCTTCCCTTCCAATTATAAATTCTAAGATTCTGTGGTCCTACCAAGAAATATATTAAGTGCTGATCCCTTTATCTTCTATATGAATGCCATAAAACTAAAAATGAAGGTGATGATGTTTGGCCTTTGTTGTCAAAGAAGACCATGACATCCAGGAGGTGATGTCATGACAAGCATATGCACTGGATTTGAATGGGGGGTGGGGCTGTGCTAAGTCACCAGCCTCACTTTTTCCTTCACTGCCATCTGGATCCAGTGGCCAGATATGAATCAGGACTACTAGAGATGGCCCTAGACATGAGGCAATCAGGGTTAAGTTGCTTGCCCAAGGTCACACAGCTGGTATCAAATATCTGAGGTTAGATTTGCACTCAGGTCCTCCTGACTCCAAGGCTCTATCCACTGTGCCACCTAGTTTTTTGGCTATTAGACTCCCCCTTTCCCCCCTCCCCCCACAAATATAAAATGAACTTATGGGAAACTGCTTGGCTGTTGTTTGAGCACTTATTGTACACAAAAGGACAAACTGTCAGAGATACTAGGTTCCTTTGGACAAATCCTTCTGTAAAGGGATGAAGGAAACTTTAAAAGGACATAGGCACATATTTAGTACAATACTCTTTCTGTGATTTGGAATTATGGATACTCCCAAGTGCTGAAGTTTTACATAGAGAGTACTCTTATTTCAAAAGATTTCAGTCATATATTTCATTTTGTTCTTTTCTTTAATTTCATTATAGACCTAGATTTCCTTGAAGTTCACGACTTCATTAAGGAAATATTAGAAATTTGATTATTTAAGCTCTTAATTGTAAAACGTGAATTAAAAATTCTCAGTTAATTATAGCTTGTGGGTAATAGTTTAATTATAATTTTCTATGCCAGATCCTCCCAAAGTGCACTACTGGTGGGGATTCAATTAGGCATCATTGGAGGTATAGTTACCATTCTAGGTCAGAGGGGCGGTAGTATTTAGTACATAGCATTAAGTAATTCAGGGAAGTGTAGTGTAAAGAGTATTCAACTAGGGAAAAAAAGAGAATTAGACTCTATCATTGCTTTTTGGCAAGTTGTGTAACTTCTTTTTGTGTCATTTTCTTTATCTCTAAAATGGGGATGGTGATAATACTTTCATTCAGCGGGATGTTGTGACAAATAAGGTTCACCTGTGAGAGTATAAACATAAATGAAGCTTATTCACCAAGAGCTCTAAAGGGAATTTCTAAGTTAGTCTAAGTAATTCTCATTAGGCAGTATTCAGGTGGAGATAAACCCATAACAGTAGAAGGCAGGTGGCTGCCGGTAATCACACTTCAGGGGAAAATTCTCTAATGACATGAGGAATTTTAGTAGTCCACTGATGCTGATGATTTTCTGGAGACTGGCCAGTTTTTGTTAGAAACCAGGACAATCCCTTTCATTATTGGTGTGTGTCCCTGGATATGGCAGATAGCAGAAGGCCTCCAGGGACAATATAGCTGTAATTTCTCTACTGATGCTTGGCCAGAACTCTTTCCTTGACCTTAAATATGAGTATGGTGTGATTCTTTGAAACTTCTCCCTGTGGGAATTTTATCTGTACTCAAGCAAAGTAGAAAATCCAAAGATGACTCTACTTTTTCCAAGGCAGCAAACAGTGATTAGGCACTTAACTATGAACAAGTCACTCTACTACTGCATGAGATAAAAAAAAGACCTTGTTTTAAAAAATATTTCAATTTAATTTGTTCAAAGAAATATACCTAAAAGCTGGTCTTCATGGGACAGTGAAACAAGTAGAATTGAGAGCTCCCAGTTAGGTGCTATGAAAAATTAAAAATTTACCTTGAGGGGGTGGCTAGGTGGCATAGTGGAAAGAGCACTGGCCCTGGAGTCAGGAGTACCTGGGTTCAAATCTGGTCTCAGACAATTAATAATTACCTAACTGTGTGGCCTTGGGCAAGCCACTTAACCCCATTGCCTGGCAAAACCCCCCCCAAAACTAAAAACTAAAAAAAAAAAAATTACCTTGAGAGTCAGCAAAGACTCCAGATTTAAATCTGAATGGGATTTGAAAAGATGAAAAGGACAACAATAGTTAAGAGATGGAGGATAAAAATAAAAAAAAATAAAAGAGATGGAGGGAAGCTAATTCATTCTTGGACTGAGTAAAGGCACAGAAACAGGATATGAGACAGAGACCAGGAAGTTCACCAGACATTTTTTTTTACATGAAAATATAAGATAAACTTTATAGACAGTTGGGTCCAAACCAAAGAAAGCATTGAAGGACACTATCAAAAATTTACATTTAATTTTAGGTCCATAGGAAATTCCTAAAGGTTATTGAGGTGAGAAACAACATAATCACAGACCTAATGCTTTAGAGCTAAAAGGAACTTTACAGATCATCTGTTAAAACATCTTCATTTCACAGATGAGGAAACAGACACCAAGAGAAGTTAAGTAACTTATTGAAAGACACAGAAGTAGTAAGCAGTAGAGAAGTTAACGTGGAAATAGTGTAGAAAATATGTTGGTGAAGTGATAGGTTTGAGGAAGAATGACAAGTTAAGTTAAGAAGGTATTATAACAATAAAGGTGAGAAGAGATGAGACCCTGAGTTAAGGTAGGATTTTGGTGTATGTATCATTGTGGTTGTAGAAGTACCTGGAAAATTTGCCCAGATAGATGCTTCAAAACTCTTGCTGAAGGTAAATGAACCTAGACACTTTGCATGGGTGCTTACCTATAGATTATTTGAATCATTTCCTTCTCTTCAACTGGTAGCTGTGGTGATCCAATTTACTGGATTTTCAGGGACACTTTCGATTTAAAGGAAAGAAAGGGTTTTTTTTCCCACTTACAAAATGAATATTATTTGTAGGATCATGCATTTAACATTATGGACCACAGGGTCAAAGAGTCAGACATGACTGAAGACTCAACAACAACCACCAGGTATTGGAGAAATGACTAAACAAATTGGAGTACATATTAAATATAATATCTGCTATAAGAAATTACAATATGAGCACTTTCAAAGGAACTTTGGCTAACAGCAAGAGATGCTTTACTTAACAGAAGGCAAAGCTGCCCTAAGGACTTGAGGACCAGATCTTCTGCAACTTCCCTAAGATAACTTCCTGGTCATCTGAGGGCATAAAAATATCTCAGACTTGGACACGCAGAAATATTTGGGATTGGCAGATTTTTGAAGTTTATGGAAGTTGATATTGATTGATATTGTCTTTCATTCCTGAAGAAGACCATGACATCAGGGAGTTGATGCTCTGACAAGTACATCACCAGCCTCACTTTGTCCTCCAGAGCCGTCTGGGTCCAGTGGCCAGATGTGAATCAGGATGCCTGGAGATGCCCCCAAGCCAACTGTGATTAAGTGACTTGTCCAAGATCACACAGGTAATAAATGTCAAGTGTCTAAGGCTGAATTTGAACTCCTATCCTCCTGACTCCAAGGCCAATGCTCTATCCTGTTGAGTCCCTTTCTGGACTCTTATGTTGACTCCCTGTCTGAACTCCTTCAATCTTCTCCAGGAGAACATTGGAGAGGCAGGATACAAGGGAGACAAGTACTCCATCAAGATCTCCAAGTGCTCTGTTTATTTACCAAAACACCAGTGCTTAAACACCTTTCCAGTCTCTAATCCACTCCCAGTCCTGTGGCACTAAGATAAGACTCTGGTGCTCAAGGATATCAGGTGAAGATAATTTACAGTGCTCCCACACACAATAGTCCCTAACATATCCCCCTTCTTTTTTTTTTTTGAAACAAAATTATTCATAATGAATGCCACAGAAGTTGTAAACAAAAGTTCAAAAATAGTATAAGCAAATGTCAATTAAACAATAGTAAAAACGAATATTCCCAAATTCCTTGAAATACATTTTATTCCCAACTTACAAAGATTACAAAGTTTTTTTTTCTTTTGCCAACAAAAAGCCTTTCAATTCAAAACCCAAACTGAAAGCATTTTAACTTTACCTAATTATTTCAGAGTTTAGATACTAACACAAACCCAGAAAACAACTCTTTTGTATGTCAAACTTATCAAAGTCAGATTGTTGGACACCCTGGCCGGCACCAAAATCTCAAAATATAGAAACATTTTCCCTCTCCAGGCCAGTGGAAAGATGTCAAAACATCCTATTGATGATTAAATGCACATATATATACAAACACAAAAAAATAGTAGCCATAAGCACAGGCTTCCTTCAAAAAGATAAAATCTAAATTTCCCAATCCCAGAAAAAAAAATCTTCTTCTCCTTTTCTCTTAACTAATTAAACCACGAAGCTACCCAATCAATAACCTATTGAAAAACATAGTCGTTGCCCAACCCCCCCCTCTCCTCCCCAAACCTGGAAGAAGGCACGGGGTGCGGGGGGGGGGTCCCTTGATTTCTAAAATAAGTTTTTTGAGAGATGGGTTTGAATTTCGAAAGTTTCAAAAAAAAAAGATTTCCCTTCTCCCTCCCCCCCTCCACCTCTGCAGAGGATGGGAAAGGCAAAGAATGAGAAGAAGTCTTTGAAATTTCTTGGCCTGTTGGCAGTACAATTTGGAGTTTTGTAAACAGTAGTCACCACCATTACTGGGAGTGAAATTTGTTGTTGGCTTCAAGGTCTGAATCAGAGTCTGCATCAGAGTCAGTGATGAAAGGTCTCTGCAGCTGGTCACAGGTCTAGGGGCGCAGGTCTCAACCAGATTGCGCAGCACTGTCAGGCAGGCAGCCATGGCCAAAAAGAAACAGCAAGCAGGTCCTCTGCATCCTTTTCATGGTGCTGGCACGGACTGCTCCGGCCCCTGTGGCACTGCCTCAGGAACTCTACTACCCCATGACCCCTCAATGTTGAATATTTAGTAGTTTTCTCACTTTCACTGGTTCTTCTTTGTTTAAAATCAGCCCCCTAACTAACAAATCAACCTGTTACTTTCCCCAGAGTCCTCCGCTCTAGGATGTCGCTTGACTCTCTTGCCTGTATCTGCTATGTCCTTATTCTGGACTTACTCAGATAACTCTGCCTTTATTGTCCCTTCATGGGTACCATATGTTGAACGAGTCCCTTTTTGGTACCATATGTTGAGCGAGTCCCTTTCTGGAATCATATGTGGAGCGAGTCCCTTTCTGGAATGATATGTGGAGCGAGTCCCTTCTGGAATGATATGTTGAGCGAGTCCCTTTCTGGAATCATATGTGGAGCGAGTCCCTTTCTGGAATCATATGTTGAGCGAGTCCCTTTCTGGAATCATATGTTGAGCGAGTCCCTGTCTGGACTCTCTCAATCTTCCCCAAGTGAAAGTTGGAGGGGCAGGAAGCAAGGGAGACGACAGACAAGGGAGACAAGTACTCCATCAAGATCTCCAAGTGCTCTGTTTATTTACCAAAACACCAAAGCTTAAAGACCTTTCCAGTCTCTAATCCACTCCCAGGGCACTTAGTAAGATGAGACTCTGGTGCTCAAGGACACCAGGTGAAGATTACTTACAGTGCTCCCACATACAAGAATCCCCAACACTATCCGGTGTGCCACATAGCTGCCCCAGATTATAGGGGTTGTCATTTCCTTCTCTTGTATTAATTTATGAGACACCTATCCACATGAAGCTAATGAGAAGCTAAGTGTTACAGGATACTTGTAGTATCTTCTTGCTCTGTGGGCATATTGAACCTCTTTTTGTTAAGTTTTTAAAGATTCATGAGTGCTAGTACAGAACCTTAAATAATAGAGTACTGATCTTACCAACATGCCTCCAACAACTTCTGCTATATAAAGTGGAATGAAGTGAACAGAATTAGAAGAGCAGTTAACACAAAAATGACATTATAGATAAAAACAACTTTGAAAGACTTTTTCACTCTGCTGAATGAAATAATAAGCAATGAGTCAAGAGGATTAAAGATGAATTATTTCACTACTTCCTGCCATAAAAGAGATGGACTTAAAAGCCAGAATGCACAGGCTTATTTTCAACTTTGCCAAGGTGATCAGCTCTGTGACTATACATATCTATACTTCTTATTGTTATGTTGGAAAAATAGTGGGAGGGAGAGATAAATCATTGATTTTATTTTTAAATTCATGCACTTCAATTATTTGTATTTATCTCAAATATTTTCCTTTCATATATTTTCTTTATCTCATATGTATTAGGCATACAAAACTGATTTTTCCGTGTAGAAAAAAGATATAATAGCCTATTATATTTCACAGACTACAAAGAAGTCAGAAATAGTTATTGGAATGAGGAAGAAAATTGTAATGTTGCCACAATTTAACTGATCAGACCAGTAGGTAGAAAGTGACAAATATAGAGAAGATGGTAAGAGTAGATGTATTAGGTATGTTATCCTTTGTTCTTAAAGAGGATCAAAATGACGTCACTATGTGAGAGTCAGGTTACAGTGTATCCAACTATGATAAGACCAATATGAGCTCAGAACCCTTTACCACATATTGGACACAACTGTGTACATTTGGGTTGGGATTCTCTAAATTTGCCTGTTACATTTCTTTTGAGCTATTTCAATTCTGCTTTTCTCACAGTACCTTCTCTGATGAGAGAACAGCATGCTGGGCAGTCCTATGCCAATTCTCCCATGTCACAGAATCAATTCCAAAGTTTCTTTTTTTTGCAAGGTAATGGGATTAAGTAGCTTGCCCAAGGTCCCATAATTAGGTAATTATTAAGTGTCTAAGGTTAGATTTGAATTCAGGCCCTCCTGACTCCAGGGCCGGCACTCTAGCCACTGTACCACCTAGCTGTCCCTGTTTCCAAAGTTCTTAAGAAAGACCCTAAGAGTGTTTTTTTAAAATAACTTTTTCTCACCACCATGTAAGCTCTTACCTTCTGTGAGTTCTCCATAAAACAGTCTTTTTGGTAAACATGAGATAAAGTCAAAATAGTAGACTTGAAGAAAGTTAATGAAGAAGTGAAACACGTACAGGAGAAATAAGCTGCAGTAAGTATGAAAACATCTGTCCCATAAAAATATAGTGGAAATTCTAAGTAATAACTTATGTGTCCTAAACTCTTATCTTTGGTAATTATAATCCAGAAAAGTAAGGATTTTGATGTGCACTTCACATCAATAAGGAAAGTGATTTGGAGTCTGTACAGGGAGAAAAGTAGCCAAATCTTTTGAAAAAACTTTGTATTGATTCCACTGATTGAACCCAGTCTAAAACCTCTGCACATTCTCTTCCAGAAGAACAGAACTTCTATGGGCAATTCCATAGGAATTGGGTTAAAATGAAATGGAGGTGGTAGTAGATACAGTCAATCCTACCAAGATTGTTGTGGGATATGAGAAATATAAGAGTAAAACAGAACCAGGGAAGGAAGAGGCTAAATGTTTACCATGTGTTTTTTATTCAGGGAGAAGGGTTATAGCTGGCATAAGAGATGGGTAAAGGCATTCTACAAAGGGGGAATCACAAAATCATTTGAGTGTAACAGACATGTTTTAGGTAAGGAGAACAAGGACACAGCAGTATCTCCTGTAAAGTGTATTGTGTGCAACCTTTGAGGTGAACAAGAACATATCAATGCAAGCTGGCCAAAAATATGTCATGATAAAATGGAGAAAGACCAAGTGGGTCAGCTACAAGTATACAGGAAGAAAGAAAGAAAAAAATGAAACCAATACCATTTCTCCAAATGAATTTGGGAAGTCAGTTCTTCTTAGATTGTTAGAGAAAGAAAGGACAGGTAGAAAGAGATCTGGGAAGAGATGGAGAAATAAAGAAGAGAGGTTTGGCATTGTTATGTGAGGTAAGTAAGAAAAAGCATTACAATGGTGATAACCATGAAGATTATAGGAGGATAATAGAAGGAAGAAAGTTCTTATAGAATAAAGGACTCAGAAAACATTTATTTCAGGAGACACATCCATGTCTGAAATTTATAGAAATGAAAAGAAAAAAAGTGTTCTCCCTTAAATCAGTGGAGAGGAAGATCAAAAAAAAAAAAAGAAAACTTGTTCTGTGTATATGATACTCAAGTCTCAGAGAAGAAACAATGAGGAAAAGGAAAAATAGCATAGATTCTAGGGAAGATGTAGAGCTCAAAAAGTTATGATAGGAAAGAAAAAAGAAAAAAAGAGGGTGTTCCAAAGCATATACTAAAAGACTAAATGATATTGAACATAAATGGAGAAAACTCAGTGTAAGATGAGAATATATAACGTGTAAGAATATATATATATATTATGTATAATATTTAATGTAGAAGCCTGTAGAAGACTAGAAATGATGTCTGTGAGAATTTGAGAGGAGAAAAAACACACCTAATCCTAATATTAAGGAAAAGGACTGAATAGGAAGAGATTGAATTTGTACTTGCCAAGACAGAATAAAGGCAAACAGTGGGTTTTTAGTTTAACATAAGCATTTCAGATTCTTGAAGAATGTGGCATCTGGGTTGAAAACAATAAATTTTTAGATATTAATTTGGGAAAGGGAAATATCTAATCAGTAAATAAATAATGATCCCCAGAAATTGAGAGGATATATATAGTATCTTCCTTACCAGAGAGTACTTCTCCCATGTAAATGTATGAAGATATTAATAGGATTCATGTACAAGAAACAATAGAAGTTGGGAAATGTAAAAGAAATTCTCCTATTGCAAATCAAAAAGTCCTTTCAGACTGATACCTCAATTCTAGGTTCGATAGGACTTCTGAGACTTGGAAGCTTTAGGAGAAGATGACACTGGATAAATAACAAATTGAGTGTTAAAAATAACTTCTAGAAGGGATGTAGTCCATTCTAACTCTTTCGTCTATCTGTGAGGCAATGGTATGATACTAGCACTAAGTTACCACAGAGGATAGTTATAAGGAAATAGCTTTGGCAAACCTCCTAGTGCTATGCAAATATGAATTACTAATAACAAATTCATTTTAGTGCCCCTACTTGACCACAGAATGGGCCAATTAATGCTGCCACAGAAATGTTGGTCTCTGTGGTGTTTTATGACTGAGATACACATGGTGATGTATTAAAACTGGGAAAACATTAGCATTACTAAAACATGACTTGTCACATTTTTGTAGGAATCTCAAGGCTAGCAGGAATAGCAGAGGGTTTAATAATACATGTCACTTGTCATAAAAAGACAAAAACAAGTAGCTGGAAAGAGGAATTGTAGGGGAATGCCAAAGTATAAAGATGGGAAGGCTATTTTCTAGGCTTTGATGGGATTAAACCCTTGCATTTCACTTTAAGACCATGATAATAATGTCCATGTCTGATGAACTGGTACAATATGGGGAGTTATTTTAAGGCAAAATAAGCAGTGTCCTCACACTTAAGGGGTGGATTTGTGAAAGAAATTACAATGATAAGTGACAAAAGGAGTTAGGTACGGCTGCCTGCTATTGTAGCCTGTTACTAAGTCTCTAGACCCTCTCATAAGGAAATACGCATCAAATTTGAGAGAAGTGGAGTGTAAAGATGAAAATAGGATAGTGCTATGCAGGCTGAGCCCGGTTATAGCTTATGCAGATAATATCACTGACAATAACCAAAGAAATGGACACAGACTTTTAAAATATAGAATTAGAATGGCAGAGAAACCAGAGAGTGTCAACAAACCAAACTGAAAAATCATGAATATGGGGTGGGGTGGGAAAAAGAAATACAGTTAGTACTGGAGATTAAATAAAGTGGAGGTTGAGACTTTTTTTATATGAAGAAATATTCAATGAGCACTCAATAATGTTAGGTTGTAGATCTAAAGTTACAAGAACTCTTAGGGGTGTTCTAGTCCAAAAATTCTTTTTTTCATAAGAGGAAACTGACCAATGATGTTAAATCACACAGATGCTAAGAGACAGAAGGAGAATTATAACATAGATTAAAATAATGTCTAACTCCAAAACCAAAATTCTTTCCATTAGCCCAACAGAAAGACTTAAAAGAGGAAGATATTAAAAACATATTTTAGGGACTATAGGAAATAAAAATAGGGCAGAGATTTCCTATCTCACCCAATACATTTCTGGTTAAATTCAATTCTAGGGCAAAATAAAGTTTCCAGTTAAGAGAGATACCAACTGTGCTAGAGATACTGGATTCTGTGGTCAAGGTTACTGGGGAGGAGGTTGGTGGTGGAGGAAGGGGTTAGAGGCAGAGGAACTGGCAAACTACTTTTACAAAGAAAGAATACATAGGATGACTTATTAAAGAATTACAATCTTGGGAGTGAAACTTCTCTGGGGAAATATAAATATGAGACCATATACAAAAGAATTGGAAAATTATCTAGGGATATAACACCTATTTAAGAAAAGATATGGGTATAACAGGTGGGAAAAACAGTGAAAATTGGAACATATTGACGATAATAGAGTTCATGAGAAACTGATATGGAAAGTTTGCAGAAAATCTACTGGCTTTAGAAGAATTTTGAATATTTATAAAACAATATAAATATAAAATACAAGTATATAAATTTGACAAAGTATATTTAAATTGGTAAATACATTTTAATTTATTATTTATATGTTTATTGATTTATTTATATTATATAATTATATGTGATATAAAATATAATATAACAATATAAAGTAAATGATATTTTTAAGAAAAATAAGAATGCTAGAATCAAATGAGAAAGCAAGTAATAGTATCATACAAAATAGTTTGTAAGGTTTATTACCCTAGTGATTTGAAATAACTAATGTATTCCCAAATATATCTTACTTACATGTCCAGGGAATAACTAACATACCAAAAGTATCTGACCTTATCAAATGCAATCAAAATTTTTATAATCTACACCACTTCCTTCTTCTCCTACCCCTGACCCCCCCCTTCATACTCTGCAATTTGGTGATACTGTCTCTGCTGGTTTTTATCCAAAATACTCCATCTCCAGATATTGGGGCATTTTTTCTGGGATGTTCTCCCTCCTCGTCTCTAACTCCTGACTTCCTTCATGTCCCAGATAAAATTCCACTTTCCTCTGGGGTGATTATTCCTGATTTCAGTCAATGCTTATGTTTTCCACATCAAGTAAGTTAATATTTATCAGTGTTTATCATAGTGCTTGTTATATGACAGATACTTAATAAATGTTTATTTCTCCTCCACCCCATTTCATTTATTATCTCCAATTTATTCCCTCTAAAACTTTTTTTGATAGCTAATATATTTTTGCTCTCATTAGACTCTGAGCTTCTAGATATAAAAGGACTACTTTTTTGTTTGATTATTTTCTTTGTATCCCTAACATTTAGCACAGTGACTGAGGCAGAAAAAGAAGCTTTATAAATATTTATTTACTGACTAACTGATTTATGGTGTTTATCATGCATCTGGACATAGAGATTTACCATAGTGTTATCTTGGGATTGACTGCAGGCATTTTTAAGCTTAACCCCGAAAAAAGACCACTGTTAGACTGGCATGGCTACAATTCCATCTCTCATTTCATATGAGAAATAAAAATGCTTTACAGTGTAGGAAACCTACTTAGGTGTCCCATTTTGATTCTTAGGCTATAAAAAGAAATCTATTCTGGCTCTAGAAGACTTCTATGTTAGGCCTTAAAAATAATAGTCCACATTTATAAAGCACCTTTCTTATAACTGCCAACCCACGAAGCAGGCAAGTGTATGTATTATCAGTTTTATTCTCTAGGAAAAGTAAAGTGACTTTCCTCTAATTACCTTACTGCGAAGTCTTGGCATCAAAATTTGAACTTGGATGACTTGACTTCTTAACCAATGGTGGTGGATCTAGTAGTTGGTAGAGTTAATAGGGATTTAATTCTGAGGTAATATGATTAAATAAGGTCTGGCACATGGAAAACAGTGATAGATAAGGTTCTAGACTTGGAATCAGAAATACCTTAGCTTAAATCCAATTTTACTTATGAACTAGGTATATGACCCTGGACAAGTCACTTCAACTACCTTTCTCGCAGTATCCTCGAAGTATAATGAATGTTGTAGACTTAAGGACTAGTTCCCTTTCAGCTTCAGATCTATGATTTGAGTTCAGTAAAACTTTTTGAAGACCTGCAGACCTGACCATCTTTAGCATCTATGCCTATGTGAGAGAGAAGATCTCTTTTCTGAAGAGCAAAAGCATCCTGATTTGGGAAGACCTACTTAGGTCTCAGGTTGGACAACTATAAAAAGAAAGGGTTCTTAGGATACTTTGAGCTCTATAGCTATGATCTTTGCCCCTACTAAGCCAAAACAACCAAATAACTTTACTGTTAGATTGAAACAAGAAAGACTACAGAAAGCAGAGAATTTCTGGTATTATTTGTAAAAGAAAAGTTCAGTGAAAATTACTTATGGAGTTCAATTTGTGATTTTTTAAGAAAAGAAGCAATATGAATTAGAACTTAATATTTAATCTTTGTAAAACACTTCACATACATAATTTTGCATGAGGTTGACTGAAGGTATCACAATTCCTATTTTCAAATGAGGAAACCAAGGCTCAGAGAGATCATACATTAAAAAAGACAAACATTACAGCAGGATTTGGACCCACCTTTTCCTGACTTCCAGTTTAGCATCTGATCTACTATGTTATGGTATTTTTATTGAATAACAATATAGAAATACTCAAATGTTAACTTATGATGTATTTTTTTCCATTAGAACTGATAGCAACATGCCAAATTTTAGTTTGCTTTTGAGTCTATATTTTCATTTGTGAAGCAACACTTTGTAGCTTACATGGTTAATACCAACCACCCCAGGGGGGTTTGGGGTCCCTGTTTTATCCTTTGAGTGCTTTTGAAAAGGAATCCATGAATTCTTTGAGTACACAGATGAATAGAGCTGAACTATGAACTTTCCGATCCTCTTGGTTCTGTTCATGGAATAGAGAGAGTATCTAATAAGGCAGATGGAATTTTTTCCAACCTCATCCCTCATGTATGAGATCACTTCTTATTATTCCGTTCTTGGAAGAAATGGTGATAAAGAATGGTTTCCCTTTTTCTTAAGTAATAGTCTTTCAAAATCATCAAAGAACTTTAGCCTTGACTTCTATGACTAAAGTATCCTATCTCCTTTAAACTTTTAAAAATATGGCTCATTTAATATAGCAGAAAGAACAATGGACTGGGAGCAAGTGGATTGGGTTTTAGTCCCAGTTCTGCTACTAACTAGTGTGAACCCCATGTCAAATATTTTATTTCTATGATCCTTATTTTCCTCATCTGTGAAAAAGGGGACTTAGACATGTTCTCTAAAGATCCTTCCAAGTATGAGATACTATTAATGGTTTTTTTTCTCCTCTAGAGTTTTCAAATTCTTTACTTATGACCACTAGTTTCAAAAGTTCAGAAGGGGTTGACTAGCTATTTCTGAGAAAGTATCTAAGCATCTAGGTGGATAGAACACTGTTAGGTCTGGAGTTTAAAAGACCTGAGTTAAAATATGACTTCAGAGACTTATGAGCTGTGTGATCCTATACTAGTCACCCAACCAATGCCTGCCTCAGTTTCCTCAACTGTCAAATGAGAGTAATAATAGCATCAACCTCCCAGGATTATTGTGTTGTCAAATGAGATAATAATTGTAAAATATAAAATACTTATCACAGTGCTTTGTACATAGTAAGCAGTATAGAAAAGTTATCATCTATTGTACACTGATCACAGCAACAATTACTACCACCACTATTACACTTATACACTTATCCAATATTCCTGGCATCACAATTAATTATAGAATAGTTTCTACATAATAAATTCTCTAAAAACATGCTAGCTGTAATTATGACTATGAATGCTATCACTACTCTTATTAAAGGTCTTATATATTATATACTTATCCAGTTAGCCCAGTGTGACAATGAAAGATTATTTCTATTGTATTTTGTTTTCTTATTAGCAATTAATCTGGTTCAGTTTACAAAAAAATAATACTTTCATCAGAACTCATGGGAATTTCATGGTTATCTATTATTCCTTTATTCATTCATCCATCCATCCGTCCATGGAAGGCTCACTGGTTTTGGAGACATGAAGATCCAAGTTCAATTTCTAACTCAGTCGATTATCAAAAGGATGACTTGAGGCAAGTAACTTTCCCTTTCCAGTCTTTTCTAAAATTATAAAATGAACAGTTTGTGTTCGATGGCCTTCTAAGGTTCATTTGAGCTCTAAATCTATCGATTGAAGATATTATCTTTGTATTACTTACCTCAATTAGATGATATACTAAAGAAAGTGCTGTGCCTAGAATTGGGAAGACTTGGGTTCAAATCTAGTCTCAGATACTGGGTGAAAAGTCACTTAACCTGTCTGCTTCTGCTTCTTATCTTGTAGTTCAGTCATGATCAATTCTTTGTGACCCCATTTGGGGTTATCTTGGCAAAGATACTGAAGCAATTTTTCATTTTTTTCTCTGGCTCATTTTACAGATAAGAAAACTGAGACAAACAGGGTTCAGTGACTTGCCCACCTTCATACAGGTAGTAAGTGTCGGAGACCACATTTAAATTTAGGGAGATGAATCAATCATGAATTGTTTATAGTTTATAGTTTACTCAACTATAAAACAGGGATAATAACTACTTTCTAGGATTATTGTGAAGATTAAATGAGATTATTATCTGTAAAACACCTAGAATGATGCTTATCACATAGAAGGTATTTAACCAGTACTTTATCCTTCCCTCCCTCTTTATCTTTTTCTCTTTCTCCCTTCCTTTCTTTCTTCTTCCCCTTCCCCCTCTTTCCCTTCCTTTCTTCCTTCTTCCCTTTCTCCATTCCTCCTTTCTTTCCTTTCTTCTTTTCCTTCTTTCTTTCCTTCTGTCTTCCCTCCCTTCCTCCTTTCCCTTCCACTCTCTCTCCTAGGGTAATTGTGAGGAATGTACTTTGGCAAACCTTCAAGAGCTATGCAAATATGAATTACTAATAGCTGAAATTCATTTTAGTGCCCCTACTTGACCACAGAATAGGCTAATTAATGCTTTCACAGTATTGTTGGTCTCTGTGGTGCTTTATAACTGAGGCACACATGGAGCTGAATTCTAGATGGAGCCCAAAAGATTAGAATATAAAGGCTTGGAAAGTGGTACAGCTACAAAGACAAATAAATAAAACCCTGTGACATATAATCATTACAGTGAGGAGCCTTTGCAGAGTCAGCACATATCAAGAAGTTTCCTCTTGTTGAAAGGCACAGAGATTTTCAAGCTTTCACTTGCAGATGTCCAAAGAAAGGTGACTGTGGCTCCATAGCCATGGAAGAGAGGGATTAGAGAATGCCAATGCTGCTCATCAATATATTCCAACTATTTCAAGTGGTGAAAATAGATAGAGCACTGTGAATCATAGTCCCTGGAAGTTGGTCTCTAATGCAAAAAAAAAAAAAAAAAGAGGCCCCTGGCTTTTTGAGTCATTGTTTTTTGTTTTGCTATTTAAACTGTTCTCCTATTACCCACTATCCATCTACAGGTGAACAAAAAACTCAGAACAATCCATCAAAATGAGACTTAGGAGGATTTTGTGACTTTTTTTTGCAAGGCAAATGGGGTTAAGCGGCTTGCCCAAGGCCACACAGCTAGGTAATTATTAAGTGTCTGAGACCAGATTTGAACCCAGGTACTCCTGACTCCAGGGCCGGTGCTTTATCCACTGTGCCACCTAGCCGCCACTGATTTTGTGACTTTTAAAAAAAATACAGCTTCAATATCTGGTGACTTGACTTTCCTGCATCTTGACATCATAATATTGGTATCAATACTGATGAGTCCAGAGTGTCAACCTGTTTTGGTACCACAAGATGAGGTGTGGCAACTGGACCTGTGATTTCATTAGTGACCATTTTCACCTGAGGAAACTCTTTCTCACCAGGGCAGGGGAGCACCTTCTTTGCAATTAGGAATCTGAGAATTGTCCTAGATCGTTGAAAAGCTAAATGAGTTGTCTAAGATCTTACAGCCATGATATGTCCGAACTCCCTTTTCTGGTTTCAAGGTTTGCTCCATTGTACCATGGTACTTCAGTCATCACAAGATTATATGAGTGATTTCATAGTCATGGGTGCTCTTTGTTCTGAGTCACATCATAAGACTCTCCAAACTTTAGTGTTATTGGAGAGTCACAGAATCTCAGAGTTGGAAGTGATTTTTGAAGATCATTGAGCCCAATCCATACTTGAAGAGAAATCTCTTACATTTCCCCTCCCTTCTCCCCACCAAAGGCTCATCTAGCTTTTGTTTGAAGCTTTCAAATTCTGGGGAACTCACTACCTCCCCAAACAGATCATTTTACCTTTGGGGAGTCCTATTTCTTTGATGTTTTTCCTGCTCAGAGATTATATTTATGAGAAATAGGATGTGAAGTTGATTCTTCATGAGCTGTGAGGCAAAACTATTCATCATTAGAAACTCAACCCTAGGTTGATGATGTCTTTAGGTACACAGTCTTGGGGATGAGACCTTATGTGAAGCTCTTCCAGTTCTGTAGCATTTGCCAAAATAACTAGTTGAAACTGATAAGAGCTGACCTTGAGGACAGGAAGATGACTTCAAAAATCTGCCTTAGATATTTATTAGCTGTTTGGTCTTGGCCAAGTAACTTAACCTTTGTCTGCCTAAGTTTTCTTACCTTTAAAATGGGAATAAAAACAGTACTTATTGAAAAACAAATGAGATAAATGCAAATCACTTTATAAACCTTAAAGTTTTAAAGAAATATTAGCTATTATCATATCTACTTCACTGTTACAGCTTTTATGATCTCAGTATTAGCTTTCCACCATTACAAGTCATGAAAATAGGACATGACTAGAAGAGAAATTCAACAATTTAGCAATATGTATCATTTAATTTTTAAAAGTTATTATCAGACTTGTCTTTCCTAAGCCCTTCAATCTACATCTACCCCCAAAAGAGATCTTATTTCTGAAAGTCTAACAGAGCCAGATGCAGGCTGAGTATTTAAAGTTGTTACTCTAACATTAAAAAGGGCATAAAATGATTCCCACTAAGTTGTCAGTAGTTCCCCATAGTTTCTAGATTTTTAAATAAATTTAGACATTTCTATTTTGCATTAGGTGACAGAGGAAATTCTAAATGAGTTTAATAATATAGGTTTCTTTTAAAACACAGGGGAGTAGGAAGAACCCTTAAAGGCGTTTCCTCTGCTCCATGAAAAGATTCAATTCATTGTCATGGCAAAGAATCATTTTCACAGGTACAATTTATTTATCAGCAAAATCCAAGTTTTGCTAGCACATACAACCAGCCAACAGATGCTTGTTAGTAAGGATGTACAGGTGAAAAGAAGGCTATTTGTTAAGGAACAGATGCTTCCATATTATTTTGCCAGATGCATATCAAGTACCACCTGGAAAGAATTTAATCATCTGATATGTATTTAAAAATAGTCATTATGAATTAAAAACATTAATTTGTAATGTTTAAGACTAACACAAAGGTTAGAAAATCAGATTTACTAACATGGTAATTCAGTCTATACAATACTGGCTATTTTATGTATCAATCGATTTAGTTGCAAGGCCCTAGAAAAATTTTTTTTGAATTGTAATTTTTTAAAAAGAAAATAATAATTAATAGAGTGCAGATTTTTATATGGAAAGTTAAATGTCTAGTAGTAGGCAACATCACATCATTCTACTTTTTTTGCTTTAATAATATGAAATTTAAAATATTTGAATTTTTTTCCATAAAACTACCATGATTCCTTATTGGGAATGATATACAATTTTAAACTATGCCCCCTTCTTATAACTATTTTAGAATGCATGCAAAGTAAAAAAGAGGGGAATGGATTAGACAATTTCTAAGGTACCCATCATTAAATGTTAACTATCTGTGATGATCAATTTGCAAGTGCTCAGATGTACTTAAACCTCTACAAATGTATTCCTCAATGGATTTAATTTACTCAAGTGAAAAAATTTATCTCTTCTGATCAGACACAAAGAAATGAATTTTTAAACCTGCAAGTAAACAAATATTTCTTCTTCCACTCACTCACTGATTTATCAAACATTTATAAAACACCAACTGTATATAGATCATGGTATCATCACTTTGTTAAGCACCATACATTTTTCAAATAAAAAAATTCATATACTTGTGGAGTTTATAAACCAGCAGGGTGAAAAACACAAACACAATTGCAATATACAATATGACATGATTTTCATGTAAGAAAACTACAAAACAAAGTCATTATGAGGTGGAGGGGTAAGGGGGGGGGGGGGTAGGTGATTAGAGGGTCATTATCAACCAACTTTCCTAGAAGTAGGGACATTTGAGTTGGTCTTTAAGGTATCTCTTCAATACACATATGAAGAATAGAAGGAAATTTTAGGCCAAGAGATAGGCATTATTAAAGATATGGAGACAGAAAAAATATAGAGTTGTGCAGGAATGACAAAAATAGTCTGGTTTAGTTAGAAATGAAGGGGTAAGTGAAGGAGTTAGTTTGTGAAGGACAGTAATGCAGGATAAGACTAGAAAGGTAGTATCCCTCAAAATATCCCTAAAAAAAGAGTCTGAATCTTAGGGAGTAGACATTAAAGGTACCATTGAAGATTTTTGAGCAAAGGATTAACATAACCAGATCTCTATATGAAAAAACAAACAAAAAAAATGACATTCTAGCAGTGTTATGAAATTTTGTAGAGAGGAGGAAGTGAGTAAAACTGAGAAGTTGTGGGTTGGTATCAAATGAGTTAATGATGGGGACAAGAGAATGGGGAACCTTACAGAGAGATATTCCTGGGGAAAAAAAAGAATAGACAAGTAACTGACCCTATATGAGAAATGAGAAAGAGAGAATAGTCACAGATATACCTACAATTTCAAGGTGAAGGATGATGACAAAGAGAGAAATATTGAGGCTGAAAGGAGGTATAGCCTGTGGGATGAGACTGAAGTTCCATTTTGGATGTTTTGATATTGAGGTATTTGCGGGGCATCCAGTTCCAGATAGAAGGACTAGAACCAAAAACTAGAGATAGTAATATTTGAATCTCTGGGACTTAATGAACTCACTGAGAGAGGATGAAGAGGGAATCCATAAGTCAGGAACAGACCAATAAATAATATTCAAATTAAAGAATAGGAAATAGAATCAATCCAAGAAATAGAAAATGAGCTTCTTGTGAGACACATGGTAAAACAAAAGAGTGAACTGTCTCTGGAAGAAGCACACAATGGGAAGCAGTGGTCAATCAAGTTAAAATCTACATAGTGATCAAGGAAGATGAAGACAAAAAAGATAATTAGATTTTGTGAAAAGTCATGTTCATAGGCAAAAGAGAAGAAATCAGAAGAGACTGAAATTAGTTGAAAGAGTGATTCTACCTGCTAGAGCTGGGTACTTTAAGGGGGAACTGGGTTTATTGAAGGGGAAAAATAATCTTAGCGAACTTTAACCTCCTTTTAAATAATAGGATGGAACTATATGGTGTTGTCCAGTATTCTAGGTTGGGTAGGCAGTATATTGCATAATACACTGAATTTAGAATCAGGAAGACTCTTCTCTGTGAGTTCAAATCTGGTTTCAGACATATACTAGCTGTGTGACTCTGGGAAAATCATTTAAACCTGTTTGCTTCATTTTCCTCATCTATAAAAATGCTACAGAAGGAAATGACAAACCACTTCAATGTCTTTGCCAAGAAAACCCCAAATGAGGGGTAGAACAACAACAAAAATCATTTCCGGTTTTAAATCTATAATCTTTTAAATTTTTTTATTAATTCATTTTTTCAACTACATGTAGCAGTAGTTTTCATCAATTATTTTTTGCAAGGTTTTGAGTTTGACATTTTTCTCCCTCCCTTTCCCCCATCTTACAGAGAGCAATCTCATATAGGCTCTACATGTATAATCATGCTAAACCTAGATCCATAGCAATCATGTGAAAGATGAATCAAATTGATTAGAGAGGGGGGAAAAAATCATAATACCTAAGACAACTCTTAAAAAATTGAAGATAGTAAGCTTTGGTCTGCATTTAAACTTCACAGTTCCTTCTCCAGATATGGATGGTATTTTCTATCATAAGTCTTTTAGAATTGTCTGATTATTGTGCTGCTGCAATGAACATGTCCTTCTTGGTTGATTATCACCCATTGTCACTGTTAGGGTGTACAATGTTCTGATTTTGTTCACTTCACTCAGCATTAGTTCATGCAAGTCTTTCCAGGAGATTTTGACATCTCATCTCTCATGATTTCTTCTAGGACAGTAGTAGTAGTCCATCATATTCATATACCACAATTTGTTTAGCCATTACCCAATTGATGGGCATTCCCTCAATTTCCAATTCTTTGCTCCACAAAAAGAGCTTCTATAAATATTTTTGTGCATGTGAGTTTTTTATCCTTTTTTGTGATCTCTTTGGGAAACAGACCTAGGAGTGGTATTGCTGAATCAAAGAGTATGCATAGTTTTATTATTCTTTGTGAATAATTCTAAACTGTCCAGAAAGGTTGGATCAGTTCACAACTCCACCAGCAATGCATTTAGTGTCCTAGTTTTCCCACATTCCCTCCAATATTGATCATGTTTTTAGTCATATCAACCAATCTGATAGGTTATTTTAATTTTCATTTCTCTAATCTATAATGACTAAATTTAGAATCTTATGGCATGATTTTGCCTTATCCCTTTCTAAATGTGTTTTTCATCAAGGTTAAGGGATAGACCCATTATTTCACTGGCAAAAACCTGCCAAATGAGGAAACTCTCTATACCAATTCAGGTCAAAATCTTTTTTCTAAATTAAATTATCAGAGAACTCCCTAGGGCATTGAGAGATGCTTTGCCCATGGTCACACAGCCAATATCTGTCACAGGTCAGACTAGAACCCATATCCTCTTTGTCAGAAGACTAGTTCTCTATTCTCTACACCACACCTCTTTTTATTGTGATCAAAGAGAGAGTAGGCTACTGTAATGATACATTTTGAGAAATGAAGGAGGATTCTTAAGAGTATTTCATGATGAATAATTCCGAAGGAGGCTAGGTCTTCTGCGTAAAGAGCTGTGAGTAGGTAAGGGAAGAAAAAAAATTGGAATTCGTGCTTTAAAAACTGAGAAAAGATAATTGATAAACATAGGATAAAAGAACTGTGGAATAGCAATGATTTCTTTTAATCTGTTTCTGAAGATGTCCATGTCATCATGGAGGTGATGGCATGACAAGCACAAGAATTTAATTTCAGTGAGGGGAGGCTGTGCTAAGTCAGCAGCCTCACTTTCTCTTTTTGAGCCATCTAGGTCTGGGGGCTAGATATGAGTAAGGATGACTAGAAGTGGCCCTGGATATGAGGCAATAGCATTAAGTCATTTGCCAAAGGTCAATGAGTATCAAGTGTCTGAGGTCAGATTTGGATTTTAGGACCTCCTGATTTCAGGACTGGTGTTCTAAACACTGCCCCATTGAGATGCCTAATAACAAGTGCAGGGATGAAGGTATATAACATGTTCTTTATTATCATTAGGTAAACAGTTTAATTAAACTCAAGGTATCCATAATATAAAATGTTTAAGTTTATTTTTTAAGTCTATAATCTGCATTATTTCACATATTTACATCAAGCAAGTATCACACAAATGTCTGTCTGGGTTGCAGCTTCATTCATAAAAGAATAATAGAGGAACCTACTTCCCAGGCAGAATAATTCACTTCAAGTTATTATATTAGTATTCTACTTCCAGATAATTAATAGTAGATATAATACCAATTAAATAATTATAGAGTTGAGTTTGGATCTAATTTATTGCTTACCATTTCATAAAATGAAGGTTCACAGAAGCAAAAGAGATATTTGTTTATTTATGACTATTAACTAGAAAGGCAGCATAGCATTGTGACTAGAGGGCCAATAGAGGAGACAGGAAAGGGGTTAAGTAGTCAACATGTCACCTGTGTGACCCCCTGGTGGGATGTCAGTTAGTTTCTTAAGACCCCAGAACAATTCTCTAAGACTATAAATTGCAAAGCACCTTAAGATTGAATTGGTAGAAGGAATTTGCTTACTGGGAATTCCTTTAAGCCAATGAAATTGTAGATTGGATTACTGACAAAATTCCACAAAACATTATCTTACAGTTCATGATCACTGTGAATAGGCTCTTCAACTGTTAATGGGCTTATCTATTTAAAAAAAAACCCAGAAACAAAAAGTCTATATAAAGGATATATTCCCTGTTCCCTATGATTCAAATTAAAGAAAATTCAAAGGGCAATATGAATATACTTGGTCCCAACCTTTCTAGGGACAAGCTATTTCCCAAGTGAAATGTTTTTGAACCTATATATTAATCCACAGTTTTGGAGGGAGAGTAAAATAAAAAATATCTGGTCAATTTTGACCATGTCCCTTTATCTCTTCTAGCAAAGGAATGGGAGTCACTAGAAAAATCATTAAATTTCTTAATGTACTTAGAGCTAGGTCTTGTGTGTTTTTGGTTTTGGAGAGAATGTAGGAAGAAGAATTAATTTATACTCTTACCATGTTCTCAATGGGAGTTTAGGACCCATAATGGCCTAAGGAGATTGAAGATGGGCAACCTTTAATCATGGCTCTAAACTTGAACTGTCACTCCTTTTTCATAAAATCATTATATTCTACAAATTCTTTCTTTTGTTAAGACACAGAAGTTTGGATTTTCTTTAAGGAAAGAACATTTCTACTTCCTGGAACATATGAGATAGAGAGATACTTTTATGGAAATAAAATTTTCTTTTGAGACTTCAGGCATCAATTTCTTTTTTTTTTTTTTTTGGTGAGAAGAGTTCTTTGATTTGAAAAAAAAATCACACCCTAATGAGGATTGTAATAGGCAAAGAAATATAAATTTCTTCTTTACCAATATACAAAGATGGCAAGCTCAGAGTATAACAATTAGAAGGATCTACATACTGATAAGTCTTGTGGAAACTCAAGCTAATATTGTGGACACTTACCAATCCAGATTGTAGAGTGTTTTGGAGTGAGTTGTCAAGAACTTAGGTCATATTCTTTCTCTATTTTTCTTATGCTACGCTATAAAAAACTTCATCCAGCTGGGCCTAGAAGATACACTTCATTAACCTACATACATAAAAACATATCTGCGCCCCTCTAGATTCCCTGTTATGCCCTTAATAGATATATAGAAGAATCTCTGTAAGTCTCCACAGGAAGAACAACCTATGTCTACATTTAAATTTCTTGCAAATCAGTCCCCTGTGCAAAACAAGTATTTCTTGCCAACCTTCTAGTTGCTATAAATCTTAAGGCAGCAAATGAACTCTTAAGTAAATAAGTAAACATCCCACTGGAGAGCCAGTCCTTTGACATTTTTATATAGACTCATCTATTCCATGATTTAAGGATGCATAATTTTCCAGAAAATGAGCCTTTGTGTTTGCTTTCCCTTGTCCTCGATTTCTTTTTTTTTTTTTTTTTGCATTGGTCTCTGTTTTGAAACAATACTGATTAAGGTGAGCACCAAGTATGGAAAAGGAGGAAAGCAGTCACCCCTTTGACTAGGAATCATCAATAGCTCCCTATGACACAATGTGGCAAATTGAAATCGATTCCAGACTTTTAGACTATCAACTATTTCACCTCCACTTATTTAAATGTACCTCTAATAGCTCTCTAACTAAGTGCTACCCCTGAAATCTTCAGTAATTTTGCACACTGACTACTGCAGCAAGACTTGGTCTCAAAACTCCCATTGCTTTATCTGATCCCATATAATTGTTTTCTTCACTGTGAGGATCAGTTTCCTCTTCTGTAAAATAAAAAGGATGAGCCAGAGAGTAAACTTTTAAAATGTGTTTCTTCACAGCAATACCATGAAGTATTAATAACTATTTTATAACATATAGTTATGATATTAAATGTATTATAATACATAAATATATAAAATAATTATATATTATATTATATTATATTATAATATTATATTATATTAAACAGTTGTTATGACCATTTCAAAGATGATGAGCATAAGGCTCAGAAAGATTGTTACCTGACTATGGTCACGTAGCTCTTGTTTGGCAAAGTTCAGAAATGAAATTAGATATTTTGTCTGAAAGTCTAACATCCTTTCAACTCTATATAGATGAGCTCTAAAGTCTTGCTGAATATTATGCATTTGCTTATGACTTGTAATTTTTCTAGTTCAGAAATTTGGCACATACCCACACTCAATTCAGATTTTCTTTCTCTTTTGACACTTTATTTGCTTTACCTCTTTCAGGATCTAATTGTACACTTACTTTAGGAAGGTTTTTCTGATGAGTCTAACTAAATTCTGATCACTCCTACTAATCATATATATTCCCTTAGTCCTTCAAGATTCTATACTATAAATTTACTCTTGCAGCAATACTGTTTTGTACTATTTGCAGATCATTTCTTGCAGCATCCCCCAACTAGCCTATAAATCCCTGAAGGATAGGGGATGACATTTGCTATCCTTTATATTTCTCACAGCCATTAGGACAATATGGGAGGGCCATCTTCAGTTGTCCTGATCCATATCTGACCACTGAACTCATATGGCATCAGAAAAGAAAATAAGATTGCTGACTTTGCATAGCAACCCCTTACTCAAATGCAATTCACTTGCATTTGGCATCACCTCTCTGATATCATAGTCTTCTTCCAGAAGAAAGGACAAACACCATCAATCAGGACAACCTGGTACACACTACATGTCTTGCTGAACAGTTTTAGAAATATTGAATGGAAATATTGTTTTGAGTGAAGTACATTTTCTGTATTAAAAAGGTATATTTATCAGTATTCAGTTGACATAAGTGATCCTCAATAAACTCATATTCTAGCATGAGACAGGAGACAACTACATAAATAATCAGGGTATAAAACAGAATTTGATAAGGGAAAACTGATTCAAAGTACTATGAGACATCAGAAGAAGATTACTTTCAAAGTAACTATCAGGAAAGGTTTTATCTGTAGAAGTGTTATTTAATCTAAGCCTTGGGTAGGATGATAATAAACCAGTCTGACTGGAGTCCATTTAAGATGTATGAGGAATAATTGAGTCAGAAAAGGATGGATAGAATGGTATGGTTGTGGAAGATATTTTAGGATTCTAAGGATTTGGATGCTAGTAAGCAGGTAATGTAAATATAGTGAAATTTTTTTGAGCAAGGGAATTGTGTTCTAGAAGGATTTAATTAACAAAGAATAGGATGAATTAGAGGAGAGATTGGAGATGGGGAACAGATTAGGAGACTATTGAATGATGTAAAAAAACAATAGATTAGCAATCAGAATCTGACTTTTATTTCTGTTTATGCTGTTGTGACTTTCAAAAAACTTTCTTGACTTTAGTTTATCTTTAAAATGAAAGGTTTGGAATACATGACCTTTAAGCTTCTTTCTTATTCTGAAGTCCAGATGAGATGATCCAAGAAGTAGTAAGAACACAAGAAGTTGTTCCAGGGAGAGATGGCAGACAGAAAAGGAATTTCAGAGGTAAAAATTAAAGAATTTAGTACCTGATTGGTTTAAGGGCCAATGAGATAGTAGAGACAAGTATTACTTTTTGTACTGGGACAAAAAAGGTGGTACCCTAATGGCAGTAGGTAAATCAGAAGGATAACCAAACTTTTTTGGGGAAAGGTAATTGAGTTTAGCTTTTAGCACTTTGAATTTCAGTGCTTGTAGATATTCAGGTAAAGATATCTAGTAGACAGATGGAAATGTGAGGACAGTTCAAGGGAGAGGTCAGGATGGAGCTAGAGTTCCATTTTGTCTTTAAAACATGGCTATTGAACTTGGGGGAATAGATGAGGTCATTAAGAAAGCAGGACAGGCGGCTAGGTGGCACAGTGGATAGAGCACCGACCCTGGATTCAGTCAGACCGGTGTTCATATCCAACCTCAGACACTCAATAATTGCCTAGCTGTGGGACCTTGGGCAAGTCACTTAACCCTATTGCCTTGCCAAATAAAAAAAAAAGAAAAAAACAGCATATGAAGAGAACAGAAAAAAAGGGCCAAAAGAGAGAGATTTTTAAGTAGCACTGATCTTGGGGATGGAATTAAGGAAGAAGAGCTAAAGAAAAAAACAGAAATGGAGTAAAGAGATAGCTGGATAAATATTACAATTCAGGAACAAGAATATATAGAGAAAAGGTATGGTCAATGCTACCAAACGCTTTACAGATGTAAAGGAAGAGAAACACTGAAGAAAGGATACTGGTAACCTTTGAGAAAATAGTGATGTGATTGGTAAATAGCACAAGGGTTAATAATCTGGGAGGTGGTAATGTTCCAGCTACAAAGTAAGTAAGCTCTCTGTCTCTGTCTGTCTCTCGGTTTGCCTGTTTTTCTATCTCTTTCTCTGTCTCTGTCTGTCTGTCTCTCTCTCCTCACATACATAAATATATACATTTGCACATGTATATATAGGTACATGCATGTGTACACACACATTCCTGTCTTTATCCTTTGATATGGGAAGGGAAGAGTGGCCAGGTGAAATTAGTTTGAGATAAGAAAGGGAATTGTGGTTGTGAAAAGAGAGTTTTACCTCTGTCATGAAGATTACAGTTAAGTACACACACACACACACACACACACACGCTACAACTCTCATAGGGGAAATTATTTTCAATACAAACCAGAAATATGTTCTTGTTGCCACAAGTTATGAACCATCTTAAATTATTTGTATACTATCTACAGTCTACATAGGTTAGGATGCAGGAGTTTGTACTTCAAATTCTTATGATAAATACCTCAAAACTAAATTATTTCTGTGACAGAGTTGTTCATTATAACATTTCACACAGGGAGGAAATGAGAAACTATCCTCTAATCCTTTTCTCATAGAGTTGGGGTGATTTATTTCTCACTAAATGGACTATGGAAGAATTTCAAGGACAATTTGTCTAATTCTGTTTCTGTGTACATTCTCAAGGATTATTTTATGTAAGAGATTTTCTTTCCAATTAGGAATAGAAAAGTCATGAGGTATTCTTTGAAGATGCATATCTCTTTGTTCTCTCATGCTCAAATTATTGTTCAAGTTAGGATGTGGTTTATGCCTTTACATGCTTCTTTATCAGATTAGCAAGGAGAAAAGAGCCCTTGAGAGAAATAGAGGAGAAATTAGGGTCCAGAGTATAGGACATGTCTGGGGAAATTTGGTTAGCGTGACAGAACACAGTAGTAAACCCTTAGAAGAAGAGGGGCTAAGTCCATAAATATTTGTAGTGTTTTAAATGGGTATGGGGATAAAATGCTTCCATTCTCATTTGAATGCAAAGTTTCAGGTATTCCTGACTCAGCTACAGAACATGGTCCATATTTGGGAATAAAATTAGGATGCCTCAACCTAAACCATTATTGGCAGAGATTTCCATTCTGACCTCATAATAACAACTTCCATTTAACACCTTATGCCTATAAGCATATGACTAATTTTTTATTCTGGGCCTTTGACTGACTCTGCCTAGGGTTAGATTTCTTTTTTGTCTCTTCTTGCCTGAAGAATTTCTACCCATCTTTTAAAGTTCAAATGAAATGCCTTCTTCCTTCTCACCTTCTTGGATCACTTCATCTGCTCAAACTAAAAATGTCTTTCTGCCTCACAACTCACATTGCACTTCATTTTGTACCTGTAGAGCACCTGTCCTCTTAACTCTATTTTTAATCACTTTAGTGTAGCAACAAATGCAAGGGACTTAGCTTATTTAAACTTTCCTAGCTCCATACTCTGTGCATAAAAGAATATAAGATGTTTATTGAATGTGTATTGTTGCTAGATCTATAATTAAATTAAATTTATTTCTTTTCTATGCAAAGATCCTATAACCAATTCAAATGTTTCATAAGGAAGGGAGGGAGAGGGAGAAGGAGAATATATATGTAGTAATTGCTAAATACTGGGGATTCAAATTCTAGCAGATAAGACAATTCCTGCCCAAAGAATTTTCTTTTTTAATGTATGTGTGTGTGTGTGTGTGTGTGTGTGTGTGTGTGTGTGTGTGTGTGTGTGTGTAAAAAGAGGATCTCCAATGGATGCGATTCAGAAAATAAGAAAGTAAGTCAAGACCTGTCAGATAACATGGCTGGGTCCTTACTGAAAGAGTGGTCTCAGTGAGGAATCACAGATTCAGAGACAGAGAGCCTCAGGGATGAGGTTTTTCCATGGTGGGAAGTGTCTGGCAAAGAGAAAAATAGTCAAGGCAATGGCTTTAGAATCAGAGGATTTAGGTTTTAATGCAATTTCTGAAGCTCATGACTCAGATGACTTTAGATAAGTCACTAACTTCTGTGGGCCTCAGTTTGTTATCTGTAAAACTGAAGGGTGTTGTATTAGATGGTCTTCTGCGGTCCTTTCCAGCTCTTAATTTATGGTCCTCCATTAAGTTTGTCTTCAGGTAGTCATATTCTCTCCTCTAGGTTTCTTTGTGAAACAAGTGAGTCAACCCATGTGAGGCACTATGAAAAAAAACCCCTTAAAATGTTATATAAATGTTAGTTATTTTGTTGTTGTTGCCATCATTTGTAAGCACCAGTAAGTCTTGGCTCAGATCAGGGACTGGTCTTCCTCTAGTGTGGCACAGATTCTCTACAATTCTAATTTCATCAATCTACCCCTCACGAAGTTCAGTCAAGGCTCAGTAAGTGACAACTAATCACATTAGTAATGATAATAGTTTTATGCTGAAGCAATGAATTGCTTTCATTTTGCCCTAAAGCAGACACTAAAGGAAAAAAAAAAGAATATGTTTTATTTTTGTTAACAGCATGAAATGTGTTTCTCTTGGAGTGTGGCTGGCAAAGGAAATGTTTGACACTGTCTAAATTCACAATCTCAGCTTAAGGGCAAAGGAAACTGCAAAAGCTCCTTAAAGTTTCAAACTGTCCAAAATCACTTGAAGTTCCCCATTTTCTACTATGTGCCACTTGGGTCTTTTATATTGAGAAGCAGGTTAGTTAAATGAACTACTAGGAAACCTGATTATTCTTGGTCTTTGGTCCCCTATTTCTGTTTGGAGTTTAGGTACTCTCCAACAGCATCTTTCTGGTCCAGCAGGAAGGTCAAACTAAAAGCAGAACAGTGGAGCTCATCAAGCTTGGAGGAAGAAAGTGAAAATACAGAGAAAAGACCTTTGCCTTTATTTTAGATGATTTAAATTTTGAATTTGTAGTGATAGGATCAGAGACCTGACCTCTCATTTCATAGGTATAGAAAGTTTTCATGTTAGGAAAATCTTTCCATCAATGCAATTGGCTAATTTGACCTAGAGTCAGGTAGAGCGATCTTTTTTGAGTTTAAATTTAGCCTCAGCTGGATGACCTGGCTAAGTCACTTAGCCAATTTGTCCAAGTTTCTTTATTGGTAAAAGGAGCTGGAGAAGGAATTGTAAATCACTCTAGTAGCCTTGCAAAGAAAATAGCAAATAGGTTTACAAAGAGTCAGATGTGAACAAAATAATGGAATGGTTCTCTGCGACTTACAGTCTTTAAGAGCTCCTAAAACCACCAAGAGGTTTACATGATTTGCTAAAAGTCACACAGTCCATTTCTGTCCAAGTTGAGACCTGAATCCAGGTCATCCTTGTTTCAAAGTCAGCTTTTTGTCTACTAAACTACAGCACTGACTCTCCTTCCTGAATTAGAGCATAAGAAGTTTTCTGGTGGTGGTATAGAGGGATGTTTGGTGTAGTGGAACTACCTCTTGTGACATTAATTTCAAAATAACAGGCATTTATAGAACACTTTAATATTTGAAAAACACTATCTCATTTTTCTTCCAACAACTTTGGGAGGTAGGTCCAATTATTATCCCTATTTTATAATTGAGGAAACTGAGGGAAATGTTAAATGGCTTGCCCAGGGTCCCTCTGCTAGTCTTTGAGGTCACATTTGAACTCATCTATTCAGCCTATCCACTATGCCATATTTCAAAACCTTCAAAGGATTATAATTTAATCAGTGTATTATTTTATTATTTTATTTTATTTATGATGGTTGTTACCCTCCATTTCTTTTTTCTTTTTTTTTTGATTTTTTTTTTTTTTTGCAAGGCAGTGGGGTTAAGTGCCTTGCCCAAGGCCACACAGTTAGGTAATTATTAAGTGTCTGAGGCTGGATTTGAACTCAGGTACTCCTGACTCCAGGGCCAGCACTCTATCCACTGTGCCACCTAGCTGCCTCCCCTCCATTTCTTAATAGAGGTGTTAACAAGTTGTTGTCACCACTTCTCTGCCCACCACAATTTCCCTTGGTGATCAAAAGTGTGCTGATCAACCTCTATAGATTTATAGTGCTTAATAAACATGCCTGCTGAATCAAAGCTTATGTAGTGAAAAGGATATTAATTAACAGTTAATAATAATAATAAGTAATAATTTTATATCAAATTTTATAGTTTTCATAACATTTTAATATAATTCTCTGATTTGATTTTCACTAGTCAACTAGAAACCATTTGGTTAAAGGGAAGTCAATTTGAGCTGATGAAAAGAACCCCTCAGGATGGTATAACAGATCCAGTGCCAGATTTGGGGGCTGCAGGATCTAGATTGATATCCTTTCTGTGACTTCTTGTCTGACCATGATGAAGTCACTTACATTCTTTCTGCCTTTTTCCTCTTCTGCAAAATGTGGA
The DNA here is from genome assembly GCF_037893015.1 of Macrotis lagotis. NCBI lineage: Eukaryota > Metazoa > Chordata > Mammalia > Peramelemorphia > Peramelidae > Macrotis > Macrotis lagotis. The sequence continues at coordinate 81,549,522 of NC_133664.1, read as the reverse complement.
TTAGCTTTACTGTCAACTTCAAGGATGTTTTGAAGCTCAAATAAGATCTTGTAATCAAAGAGTTTTGAGAGCCTTCAAGTACTCTGTAAGGCACACCAAAAACCTTAAGACAGTTTTAAGTCAATAAAGTTGAAAACTGCACTAAGACTTATGGGATGCCCTAAATAAATAAGTCATTCATATTATAATAAGTGTCCAACAACAGAATGCGCTGTATGTGTGTAAGGGTCAGGTAAGTTAAGAATCGAAGGGAGGTTATGAATTCCCTGGTAGAGAGACAAAGGGGCATATTTTGAACTATACATTTCATCTTTACTTTTAATTTTTTTGACTTTTTTTGACTTTTCATCTTTATAAAACTAAAATAATATTGACCTAAGGTTTGTTTTGAGGGTCATATGTGGACACAGAATCATAGATTTTTAAGCCAGAAGGATTTTTATAGGTCATCTAGTCCAACTCCTTCATTCTAAAAAAAGACACTGAAAACTCAGTTTAGGGTCTTGTTCAGGATTACATAGAAAGCAAGTATGTGAGAGGCAGGATTGGAATTAGCATCTCCCTGATTACAAGTTGAGCATTCAGTCTACTATATCATAAATACTACGTGTCTTATAATCCTTAAAATGTTATAGAAGCATAAATTACAATTATTATTATTATTATTATTACAAAAGTGGCAGTGCTTGTTTTTATCTAGCTTTGCCAAAGAAGTATTCAACTCAGATCCAACAATCATTTGTTGATTGTTATAGCTAGAAATCATATTTCTGGTAAAGAGCTGAATAGGTAACTTCAGCATCCATTCCAAGGTTGAGATACTCAGACTTTGTGAATTCTATGTAGTAGGCAGAGGGGGTGTCCTTATCACCTCTATTTGATATAAAGAAAGAAGGGAATGTGTTCCAGTTTACAAAGTGAATTGGAGTCAGAGATAGGACAAACCTCTAGACCTCTTGATCCCTTACTTCAAACTTGTTGGACCATACTATGCTGTACTAAATTTAATGATATATTATGGTTCTTTTACAATATCTATCATTTAAATTTACTGATTTTGGAAGAAATTTCCTTTTTTTTCATATGTAATTTTTCTGATTCAAATCAAAACAAAAAAGGGGGGAATGGTTACAATAAAACAAAAATCTTCCCCAATCTTTTCATATCATTCTTCTAAAATGATGTGGATAGACATTTTTACTGAAAATCTATTGAGTGCCTCCAACTTGATATGCTTCCTGCTAGACTGCTTGTTATAAGGAGAATATCTTAAAAGTTATAAGGAGAATGTCTTAAAATTGAAGAAACCTGAGACATGAGGGAAAACACTGTATTAATCACTTTTTTTTTTCCTCCCACCACAAACTTGTCTTGAGTGATCAATATAGAACAGCAATATAACTTTAGCTCAAAGTCTGGAGATGTGATATCAAGGAAATATTTTTCTTTTGCATTCATTTGATACTGATGAAATAAAGAAAACATTTATCAAGTACATTGCATAACAGCACTGTGCTACGGGCTTAAGTGTTTATTGCATCCATATTGTATGCATTCTGGTATTAAGAACAGATAGATTTTCTTTTTAAAATTCATTAATGTTTCTGTTATTAAAAATCCTACTCTAATGCTTCTTTCTCTTGTAGAAGTAATTCTAGTTTCTTAAAAGATTCTTGGGTAGCTGGAATGCAAATCTTGGCAAGTGTTTCTAAATTGGACAGGCTCTGAAAATGAGCCCAATGATGACCTCAATGTCTATTTTCTAGGGTTAGTCCAACTCAGTTGGGGGAGGCTAATTAACTAAAGGCTTGATACCCAAAGATTTTGGTGGCCTAAGATCTGTAGACTGAAGTTTAGTGGGCATTCTATAGAACATTAGGGCATGGAATGGTGAAACCATCAAAATAATAACATTCTGAAGTCTCAATATGTAGTACCCTAAGATTTGTTAACAGGTATGTAATCTTGATCTCATCCTTGATAGTTCATTCTCTATCTCTTCCTATGTTCATTTCATTGCTAAATCCTGTTATTTTTATTTCTGCAATAGCTCTTGCATCTTTGTCTTTCTACTTACAAAGCTTCCACTCTAATTCCAGTTTCATCTATTGCAATAGCTTTCTAATTGTTCTTCTATACCCCACTCCATTCCATTCTCCAAACAGTTACCAATGTAATTTTCCTAAAGTACAGGTCTAATCGTTTCATTTGACTACTCTATAAATTTTCAAGGTTCCCTATTAGATTTAGGAGCAAATATAAACATTTTTGTTTAGCTTGTAAAGCCCTTTAGAACCTAATCCCAACATGTCTTGTATCATCTTATACATTATTCTCATACACACATACTCTATTTATTATCAAACCAAAATGAACTTTTTATTGTTCCTTATGCACAATATTTCTTAAATTTCTTTTCTTTCAGGGTGGCTAGGTGGCTCAGTGGATAGAGCACCTGCCCTGGAGTCAGGAGTACCTGAGTTCAAATCCGGCTTCAGACGCTTAGTAATTACCTAGCTGCGTGGCCTTGGGCAAGCCACTTAACCCCATTGCCTTGCAAAAAAACTAAAAAAAAAAAAATTATTTTCTTTCATGCCTGAAATATACTCCTTCAGTTTATTAGTAAACCAGCATTTACCAGGTGCTTACCATTTACCAAACACTGTGATCTTCACATCTATCTTTCAATGTCTAGTTCCCTTCAAAATTCAGTTCAAGCTTCATCTTCAACATGAATCCCAAATAATCCTTAGTACCCCCCAACCCTATCAGCTTGCATTTCTTTTGAATATGGCTATACAATACAGTTCTTGGCTAAGCTCCTCAAGGGAAGAAACAATTCTGATTTCTGTATTCCTTGTACCTAGTCAGCACATAACAAACATACAATTAATTCTTATTGTGTGATCTTTAAGCTAAGTTTTGTCTAGCTTTGTCTTTGTCTGAAGGATAATTATAAGAACTAGTCAATGTCTATAATGACCAATGAAATAAGGGACAATAATAAATTCCATGTTGCCAACCTCTCTGCTAAAACAATCTTCCCAAACCCTTCTCAAGGTTTCAGATAACTTGTAGGATAAAATACAGGCTCCCCAGCTTAGCACTTAAAAGTCTTTCAAAATATAGGTTTAGATTGTTTTTCAGAAATGTTACCCTTATCAATAAGAGAAGAAAAAGAAATAAAATGAATTAGAACAGGCAATGAGGAAATAAAACTCTTTGCAAATGATATGAAGGTACTCCAAGAGAATACTAGACAATCACCTAAAAACCATTTGAAACAATTAACAACTTTAGCAAAGTTGCTAGAAGTAAAACCCACATAAATCATCAGCATTTCTATATATTACCATCAAAACCCAGAGACAGAAAGAGAAATTCCATTTAAAGTACTGTAGACAACATAAAATATTGGAGAGTCTACCTGCTAAGACAAACCCAGAACCCTACGAACACAATTATGAAACACTTTTCACAAAACAAAGTGAGATCTAAGCAACTGGAAAAATGTCAATTGTTCATGAGTAGGCATATTCATACCAATTTGATTCATACCAAACTACCAAAAATAATTTTTAGTTTAGTTTTTTTTTTTTGGCAAGGCAATGGGGTTAAGTGGCTTGCCCATGGCCACACAGCTTGGTAATTATTAAGTGTTTGAGGTTGGATTTGAACCCAGGTCCTCCTGACTCCAGGGCCGGTGCTCTATCCACTGTGCCACCTGACTGCCCCCCCAAAATAATTTTATAGAGCTATGAAGATAATAAAAGAAAATCATCTGGAGGAAGAAAACATCAAGAATGCTCTCATTTTGAAAAAAAAAATTATTTAATGCAATGGAGTTAAGTGACTTGCCCAAGGTCACACAGCTAGGTGATCATTAAGCATCTGAGACTGAATTTGAACTCAGGTACTCCTGACTCCAGGGCTGGTACTCTATCCACTCTATCCACTAGCTGCCCAAGATCAAGAATATCAAGGGAATTAATGAACAAAATGCAAGTGAAGGTGACCTAGCTGTACCAGATCTAAAACTATCTAATAAAGCAGCCGTCTTCATAACTATTTGGAACTGGCTAAGAAATAGAGTGGTGCATCAGTAAAATAGATTAGTAAGTAATTAGTAGTAAGTGACTATAGTAATCTACTATTTGATAAACCCAAAAGACTAGTTTTTGGGATAAAAGTTCACTATTTGAAAAAAGCACTGGGAAAACTAGAAAATAGTGTGGTTGAAGCTAGGGATAGATCAACATTTTGTGCCTTATACCAAGATAAGGTAAAAATAGTTACAAGATTTAGATATGGGGTGGCTAGGTGGCACAGTGGATAGAGCACCGGCCCTGAAGTCAGGAGTACCTGGGTTCAAATCCGGGCTCAAACACTTAATAATTGCCTAGCTGTGAGGCCTTGGGCAAGCCACTTAACCCCATTTACCTTGCAAAAATCCAAAAAAAAAAAAAAGATTTAGATATAAAGAGTGATACTTTAAGCCAGTTAGGAGAACAAGAAATAGTTTAGCTATCATTGTGTGATCTTTAAGCTAAGTTTTGTCTAGCTTTGTCTTTGTCTGAAGGATAATTATAAGAACTGGTCAATGTCTATAATGACCAATGGAATAAGGGACAATACTAAGTTCCATGTTGCCAACCTCTCTGCTAAAACAAGGGGAGAGGGGAGAAGTTTATATCCAAAAAGAGTTACAGAACATTATAAAATACAAAAATGGATAATTTTGATTTAATCCTATTCAAGAGGTTTGCATAAATAAAACCAATATAGCCAAGATTAGAAAGAATGCAGGAGCCTGGGAAATAATGCTTAAATTTAACATTTCTGATGAAGGAATAATTTCTAAAAATACACAGAAAATTGAGTCAAATTTATAATAATATAAATCATTCTTCAGTTGAGATAAATTGTCAAATGACAGGCAGTTTTCAGATGAAATTTAAGCAATATGCAATCAAATGAAAAGATGCTCTAAATTATTATTGATTAGAGCAATGCAAATTAAAACAACTCTGGGGTACCACCTCACACCTAATAGATTAACAAATATGACAAAAATGGAAAATTATCAATTTTGGGACATTAATGCATTGTTGGTAAAGTTGTGAACTAATCCAACCATTCTGGAGAGCAACTTGGAATTATGCCCAAAGGGTTACAAAATTGTGCAAATCCTTTGATATAGCAACACCACTACTAGGATTGTATTCCAAAATGGGAAAAAGGCCCACAAGGACAAAATTTTATAGCAGTTCCTTTTTTTGTAGTGACTATGAATTGAAAATTGAGATAATGCTCATCAGTTGAGGAATGGCTGAACAAGTTGTGGTTTATGAATGTTTTTTTTGTGTTTTTTTAACAAGGCAATGGAGTTAAGTGACTTGCCCAAGGTCACACAACTAGGCCATTATTAAGCGTTTGAGGCCAGATTTGAACTCAGTTACCTCCTGACTCCAGGGCTGTGCTCTATTCACTGTGCCACCTAGCTGCCCCTGTGGTATATGAATGTGATAGAATTCTATTTATTTCTGCAAGAAATCATGAGTAAGTTAATTTCAGAAAAATCTGGAAAGGTTTACCTGAACTGATGCTGAATAATGTGAGCAGAACCAGAAGAATATCGAACACATTAATAGTAATATTGTGAGGTGATCAATCATTATAAGCTTAGCTCTTCTCAGCAGTTCAGTTACCAAGAACAATAATTGGAAAATGCCATCCACTTCCAGAAAAAGAACTATGGAATCTGAGTGCAAGCAAAAGGATACTATTTTTACTTTTTGAAATTTGCTTTATGTTTTTTCTTTCTCATTTATTTTTACCTTTTGTTCTGATTCTTCTTTTACAACATGACAAATATTGAAATGTGTTTAAAAAAGATTATTTCCAGAATTTATTTTTCATTATTCCCTTCTCTCCACCTTCAAATATGTTATATTCTAACTAAATTGCTTTACTTTCCAATTTACAAGTCAAATATTCACATGTTGCCTCTAACATTTATAAATAGACTCATGTATCTGCACCATGCTCTGAATTCACCTAGCCATCTCAGAGTCCTCAAGGATCATTTGAAGGAATCCCTTCTTATTCTATCTAATTATAAGTACTCTCTTTCTTCTTTCTCATATAGATCATATTTGCTTGACTGTTTAAATGTAGCATCCACCAAAAATTAAATCTCTCCCCATCTCTAGCCTTCTATTAAGTGTTCAATACAATAGACATTTAAGAATAGACATTTGATTGTTGAATGCTTATGAGTATATTGTACTATGTAGTTTAATGTGGTATGTAGAATATAGTAATATGAGTATATTGGAATAGGAGTCTTGGGTACAAATTCAGTTTATAACAATCCTAGTGCCTCATGTTCCTGGCTAACTTCCTCATTAGTCTACAATGATTCATAAACAAAATGAGTATAGCTGCACTTCTCCTTCTAGCTTTACAGTATTGCTGTGGGAAAAGTATTTTATAAACCTTAAAGTATTATTTATGTATGAATCGTGATAAGTGTTATGAGGTTTCAGAGACTGGTTGAGGTACAAGAAATTGATAATAACCTTAGACATAAGGAAATCATTCAATGTTTGGAATCCTTTTTCTTCAATGAGTATGTGAGGATTATGTTGGGTGTTTGGTTTCTATAAGAATGTGAAGGGAGGACTGTTAGTTTACATTACAAAGACTAGAATCTGCCTATATTGTTGTCAATGGGCAGGTACTGAGTTAAGATTAAAGATTTATCCTTCATTTGATTAAAAACTGCCCCACCTGATTTTAAGTGAATCTAGAGTCTTGATCTGACCTCCTTTGCCTATACTAGCAGTTCTTGCTCATTAGTATAATGAGGGAAGTGAGTGGGAGAACCAATGAATCACTTAAATTGTAACCCCAGCCAATGGTTGGCAAAGAGTGGTCAGGAACAAAGCCTTTCAAAGTGCATATGCATTTTGGGATTTCCCCACCCCTCTCCTACTAAAAAGAGGTGTGCCATTTTGTTAAGATAAAAACCATTTTAATCATTCTGGACTTAATATTTAAGAGCTATTTCATTAATATATCTTAAAAAGTATTATATTTGATACTTACTAGTTGTGTGACCCTGGGCAAACTGCTTAAAAGTCATGTGCCTCAGTTTCTTCACATATAACAAGTAAATAATGGGGTTCTACAAGGGAATTTCTAAATCCTTTTATTCTATTTTACAAGTAAAGTCCTCAAAGAAAATCTGGAAGGAGAGAAAAGCTTTCTCTTTCCTTAGAACACATCTTTTTTAGCCTATTGTCATGATTCCCTTGGTTAGTCTACTAAAGCTTTTGGAACCCTTTTTAGAATATTGTATTAAAATGATTGAAGGGAATGCTAAATTTCAATTAGTGAAAATAATGATGCAATTTCCCCAGCATCCTCATTCTCATTAACATATCTTAAAAAGTATTATGTTTGATCATTTAGGCAGCTGAGTCATACAATACATAGAGTACTTGTCTTGGAGTTAGGAAGAATTGAGTTCAAATTTGGTCTCAGATATACACTGGATATATAATCTTAGGAAATTCACTTAACTTTTTCAATCTCAATTTGTTCACCTTTACAATGGAACTAAAAACCACAGTGGAGGATTAAGTGAAATAATATAAAGTGCTTTGCAAAGTTTCCAGTGTTATAGAAATGTTACTTATCATCTTTTTATTACTTTGCTAGTCCATGAAATGTAGTCTGAGAGTACCAGAGTCAGCCACATTGTTCAGAGTAAAGTATGAATTATTTCCTCTTCTCTATATTATTAGGTTATTTTTGGTTCTGATGAGAACAAGATTGCCTGTGGTTGACAGAAATGGAATCTTCAAGGGTTTTATATTACCTGAGATTCTACTAAGTCTCACATTTTAATGTTGATTTTTTTTATCTAGTTGCTGTTTGGGGAATGCATTCAAATGGCAAAGGAATATCACCTTTAAAAGATGCATTTCTTTAAAAAAAATAGATTCTTTCTGATCTAAATATGGAGAAAGAAATGATAGAGCCCTTGGGCAGTGTCCCTCCAATTTGCCCAGGGAGAGAGCATACTCAAACAGTGATTCATTAGATTTTTGACTTTTCTATTGAGACTACTAAGAAGAATGTCAATGTGTAATTCATTATTCCAAATATCTCCAGAATCCCCATTGCCTTCAGCACTCCTGAAGGGAAAATGAATTGCACAAGAGTCCAGAGTCACATCCTCCAATGAGAAATTGCTGATGAACTAATATGGGTGAAAGAAGTGAAAAGATGGGGAGGGAAAAGAAAAACTCAATTATGTTGAAAAAAGTTTCACGCATTTTATTAAGGTACTGAATATCCAAAGGGCAATAATACTCTTTAAGTACCTTATCATTATTCAATCATTTCACTCAGATCTGATTCTTCATGACCCTATTTGGAATTTTGTTGGCAAAGAATCAACAGTGGTTTGTTATTTTCTTCTTCAGCTCATTTTACAGAGGAGAAAACTGAGGCCACAGGGTTAAGTGGCTTGTCCAGGGTCACACAGCTAGTAATGTCCATCGCCAGTTCAGAATTCAGGAAGCTGAGTCTTTCTGACTCCAGACCTGGCAGTTTATCCATTGAACCACCTAGCTGCTCACTATGACTGAAACTATCTAAGTAAAATGTAATTGGAATCCTTTGAAATTAAAATAACCATTAGTAGGTTCAAGAAGTGATATAAGAAGATACTTCTCTCTTCTTTGCAGAGGGACAAATGTTTTTTTTTTTTTTATTTTGATGTATTGCTTAGTTTCCTGAACTTTTTTCTCTTCCTTTTTATTCTTTGTTTTCAAAGGACAGCCCTCAGACAGAGAGGAAAAGGGGAAACAGGAGAAATATATTTGGAAATATAGGTGAGATTAAAAACAAAACATAACAATAATACTTCTTTAAGTACTGAATCAGCAATGATTCAAGACCTGGAATATTGAAAACAGTATTAATTCTTCAAAGCAAATATCTAATTGATGAAACCTGTTAAAATGACACAGTGGATTAAGACCTGGGTATGGCATCAGGGAGACCTGAATCCAAATCTACCCTCAGCTACTTACTAGTTGTGTGGCCCTGGGTAAACAACTTGAAAGTCATGTGCCTCAATTTCTTCATCAATAAAATGGGGCTAAAAATAAACTCTCAAAGTTGCTATGAGCATTAAATGAGAAAATGTTCGCAAAGGATTCTTTTAAGTCTTAAGGGGCTGCTTTAATGTTATCTATTATTATTAAAAAGCTGTCCAATTTGACTTATTTGAATCATTTGAGAGAAGATGGTAAAGGATCAAGAGATCTGACTAACTTCCTGTTCGGTCTCCTTGAAACTTGGGCTAAACTTGGAAAGTAAATCCACATGTTGTTTCAACAGGGTTGTGTTGACATACTGAAACCATATTGCCTCAATTGTTGACACAGAGGCAAAATGGAGACAGTGAATGAAGGGATAGAGACAAAAGGCACAGTGCCACCTTCATGTGAGAATCAAACCCATCACTGAAACTGTGCCCATCCAACTCAGAAACCCTAACCATTAACTGGTCAGCTTTATTCTCCCCAAGGCAGGGGAAACAAAAATCAATGTGGATCATGTAAGCATTCCCAAGGCAACACTGGCCCTGATGCTGTGGGAAAACAAAAATAAATGTTTATGCTGGTGAATTGTAAAATCTCCTACTTCCTTTATTCTATCTTGTGCTTTTAAATAGAACATATTAAGCTCACCAGGAGAATCTGGCTTTGACACAGCACTGAGCCCCTCTTCATGAACTGAAAGCAATCTGTCTGCCTAGGACATTGAGGACCCATAATTTACTAGCTCAGCTGTAATTTTAAATGCTCGCCCACTGCAGGGAGTGAAGCTTTCATTCTATAATTATAGCAGAATCAAAAGACTAGCACACTAATGTATTGAGCTACCCAGCCAGCTATTTATAATAGTTGCTTCTCAGCCAATATGTTTTTAATATGTCACCCCTACAAGGCTGTGGGGAACAATAGTTTTCTTTATCTAGGTGTTTTTGCCCCCTAAAATAATCAGATCATTTCACCATGTAAATATTTGTTCAATAAAAAGAGGAGAAACATACTAGCCAAATGGGATTTAAAAAGCAAAGCCAAACACCATCATTTATTTTCCTTGTTATAGGCTTAAATATTTTACATGGAGGATCAAGATGGAGAACCACAGACATTCTGGAAACTGTTTTCATTCTAAAACATTCTTGTGCATGGCTGCAACAATTCCTTTAGGGAACCCAGGTGTAAGTGTAAGTAGCCAGTGATATCCACCCCTCTAAGTCTTTCCTATGTCACCATGTGATTCACCCATCATGTACAATGACAGCTCACCCAGGTAGTGATTTCTTAAAGCAACATATTACTAATTAAATAGCTGTATCACAGCATTTTTAAAGATTCAAAGTCCTCTGATTTTGTGATGGCTTCAGAAATGAGATAAAATACTGTTTTCTGTTAGAATGTGAGTTTCTTGGGAGAAAGACCTAGTAAACTTTTGTGTTTTATCTTCAGAAATTAGCACATAGCAAGAGTTTACACAATACGTGTTGATGGAATGAATGATGGACGGAAAGCAAAAAGTTGGAATTAACCCCTGGTGCTTCTGATGGGAAGATTGGTGAACAAACTGGAAGAAACCAAAGGGATAGCCCTTGCAATGATGGTCACAAAAGGAACTCACCATTAAGTGACAAAACTGCCTCTCCTCCCTCCTCCCCCTCTTTCCCTACACCATCCCTGATTTTTTGATTTAAAGATTTAACTAAATGGTCCATTTTTTTGGTAGTGTCAGTTCATGTGTACATAGAGAGTATAAAAAAAGTTGCTAAGATTGTTTTACTAGATGAGCCTTGAAATGTAAAATGAGTATTACCAAGTTTTAATGTCTATCTTATCTAATTACAGAGTGTTAGAATAAAGATTAACTTTAAGGATCACCTAGTTTGATTTTGTGGCAAAACAGTTATATGACTAGGCTTGTAACTTAGAAGACTGCTCAAATTCTGCCTCTAACAGTTGGTAACAGTGATTCCTAGGCAAAGTCAGTTAAACTCTCTCTGCCTCAGTTTCCTCATCTATATAAAGGAGATAACTATAGTGTTCTACTTTATAGGCTTGCTGAGATGGTCAAATAAAGTAATCAACTATGAAAGATTTATAAAGAATTGAACATGGGGGCGGCTAGGTGGCACAGTGGATAGAGCACTGACCCTGGAGTCGGGAGTGCCTGAGTTCAGATCCGGCCTCAGACACTTAATAATTACCTAGCTGTGTGGCCTTGGGCAAGCCACCTAACCCCATGTGCCATGAAAAAAACCTGAAAAAATAAAGAATTGAACATGTATCAGATACTGTATTGAGTTATGGGGATATAACAATCAAGATGAAATATCCCCTCACCTCAAGAAGTTTACATTCTTATTGGAAAAGACATCATATATGCCTATAAGTGCATATATAATATATTCATATCTATATATACAGACACATATATATACACACACATATAGAAGTTAAATATTTTGTAAATATTGGAAGGCTTTACAGGTTGGATAACTTGCCCCAAATCACAGAGCTAGAAGTAGAACTCAAAGTATCAGAAGCTCAGGGTTCTTTTAATTACTTACCACTTCCTTTTCCTATAATCTATAAGGTCCCTTCCTAGAATTGGTGCCAGTTTGTAGCTTTATCTATTTGCTTCTTTTTATATAGCATACTGATCACAGACAAGGCACAAGTGATTTATTTTAGAGTCTAAAACCTCTAGCTAGGTTTAATTAGGGATGCTTCTCCAGCAGAATAAACATGTAGAAAGGGCTGGTTAGCAGCTGCAAACCATGCTGCTGACTGCTAGAAGTCATTCAAGGTCAAGTCCTTTTGTTCTATAGGCAAGAGAAAGAATTTATTTTTAATTAAAAAACATGAAATAGGTTAAAAACTCAAATTTTAGTTTTTTTTCCAAATGTGTTAAACATTTTTATTTAAATTAGCAAAAATCAGCTACTGTGTTGAGTGCTGTGGATACAATAAAGATGAAATAAGATCCTGCCCTTAGGAAGTTTACATTCTAATGGAAAGACACAATATACATAGAGAAATATGTACATTTATATACATATAGTTGTAAATTCTATCCCTCTTTGCCCACCCTGAGATAGTAAACAATCATTTAAAGATTATACATGTGCAATCATATAAAACATTCCATAATAGTCATTTTGAACCAGAAAACAAAAAAGAAAGTGAAAAATAACACTCTTCAGTCTGTATTCAATCAATCAATATCACTTCTTTCTCTGGAGGTGGATAAGCAAGCTTCATTATTAGTCATTTGAGATTGTCCTGGACCATTGGATTGCTAAGAATAGCTAAGTCATTCACAGTTCTTTAATGGACAATATTGCTATTACTGTGTACAATGTTTTACTGGTTCTTTTCACTTCACTATACATCAGTTCATGTAAGTTTTGCAGATTTTTGTGAAATCAACCTACTTGTCATTTCTCATAGTACAATAATATTTGTTTATCCATTCCCCAACTGATAGACTTTCCTTTGATTTCTAATTTTTAGCCAACACAAAAAGAGCTACTATAGAAATTTTTGTCCAAATAATTCCTTTTCCACTTTTTTGGATGCCTTTGGATTATAGATGTAGCAGTGGTATTGTTGGATTAAAACATATACAGTTTTAAAATCCTTTGGGTATAGTTCTAAAGTGCTATCCAGAATAGTTGGATAAGTTCATAACTCCACCAACAATGCATTGCTATTCCAGTTTTCAACATTTAACATTTTCCTTTTTTTTTGGCATATTGGCCACTTTGATAGGTTTAGGTGGCATCTCAGAGTTGCCCAAACTTTGACTGCTTTTTTTTTTAACCTTTCTCCTGATGAGTTTTTACTATAGTATCTTAAATTCAATATAACTAAAACAAAGCTGTATTTTCCTTTACAATCTATCTTCACAAACACCCCAGTTTCTTTTTCTGTTACCCAGTCCTTTCCAGGTATTCTTTAATTTTTTCTTTTCTTTCTCCGAGCATATATTCAATAAATTACCAAGTCTTGCTGATTGCTCATATCATTTCTCTTTATGTATATAGCTCTCATCTCCTTTCCTGGACCACTGTAATATTCTACTTGTCTATACCTCTCCATGCAGCTGGCCTTATCAATTTTGCTAAGGCATAGCAATGGTCAGGCTAATATGTTTCTCAAAATGTTCAGTAGCTCCCTATTGATTAGGATGAAATACAAGCATATTTGTTTTACATTTAAAACCCTTTCCAATATTCTTCAATTCTATCTTTCCAGAATGATTTCACATTAACCCCCCCCACTGCTTGCATTTCAATTAAATAAGTCTCCCTGATATTCCTAGTATATGGCATTCCATTTCATACTGTCATGGATTTGTACAGACTGACCCACATGCTTAGGATGATATTCTCCACCTCTACCTTTTGGAATCCCCAGTATCCATCAAGACTTCCTATATGTCCTTCCTTTACATAAAGACTTTTCCTGATTTCTAACCTTCACCTGTAGATTGCTAAAGCTATTACTATTTTTCTGGAAGTTACTTTCTATAAATTTGTAATTACTTATTTGTGTATATATTTTGCCCCATTAAGATGTAAGCTCTTTGAGACAAAAAGGAGTTTCATTTTCATCTTTACATTAGCCCAAATGACTAATATAGTACTTTATATTTATTAGCTTTGTGATTGTTGACAAGTCATTTTACCTACTATGAAATAATGTTGCACTACATAGCCTTGTATTTCCAAGATGTTATAACTGAATCTTTGCTTTTAAAAGAAAAGAAGGACTATAGGGAATGTTTCCTGTGTGAGGGTGTTATCTTGGTGCAGAAAGTAAGGGATTAGAATTTGTAACCTCTATTAGAGTCATTACGGTGAAAGCAAAAAAGATAAAACATATAGAACAGATTTTTAAATAAAGAAATTATAAGACTTGATGATTAATTTGAAATGTGCATGGGAAAGGAGGAAACTGAAGCAAATTGAAAGTGAATGTTCACCAACAAAGAAATTATGATAATAGTTCACATTTTAATAGTGATCTAAGGTTAAGAAACTTTTTTTTTCTATATTACACCTGTCGTTTTCTACCTGTCTGATAGTTATAGAAATGTTCTATCATATTACTGTAAATAATGCATACTTTTTTGGATCTTTTCTTTGTGCAAAATATATGCTTCTGTAATTACCTTCTAATTTCTTCTTGCCCTTCCTAAAAGGTAAGGGCCGGTTACTCCACTATTCTCAGAGAAGTGTTTGATCCTTGTTGGAACTCTCACTGCTACTGGCAGAGAAGTTTCATTACAAAATAGATTGTTTGCTGAGAAGTTCATTATTTATATGATTGATCTTTTTCTTTTGCTCCAATGTGAAGATGACTTGTCTGGAAAATAAGTAATATTACCTAGTAGGGTTATTACTGATTTGTTCTGGTATGGGGTGACACACCCTGAAATGAATGGGATTGCACTTTGGGAAAGAACAAGCTTATTTTGAATCCAAGGCTTTGCTAAGATGCATCATTGTTCACTTTTCATCAAATTTCTATTCTGATGCCTCTTTATGGTGAAGAGGAAATTTTGTCTTCTTAAAAGGTATACCAACACAGACGGGTCCTATGTTGTGCTTTGGAAAGATCTTCTAGAAAGGACTCTTTGTTGGACTAAATATCTATCATTCAAAGACCCATTTACCTAAATTCCAATAGGTAATCAAAAGTCTAATCTCTAGATGAGGACTTACTTGCCAGAATAACTCATGAAACTATTTACTAAGCACTAAGGAATGGATGAGGAAAAATTGATTGGAGGAATATTTATGTAGATGAAATTATGGATTCTTGATTTATTAGAAGTAGTTTATGAAGTTTAAGTTACTGAGAAATGATTAAAAAATGTGCCCAATATATCATTGCACTAAAATGACTATTGGAGCAGCTTTGTTGTTTGGAGAGGGGATGGATGCATGATTTCATCATTGAAGGGACTCTTTCAAACAATAGTGAAGGAAAAAAAGATTTCCTAAAAAAAAGTTTTTCTTCTCACTGAAAGTCTTTATGCAAAGACTGAGTGATCATTTCATGAGTATCTTGCAGATACTGTTATTCTTCCTAGACTAAGTTGCCCTTGGGATCACTTTAAATTCTGAGATTCTTATAAATCTGTCATTTTGGCAGAAGAGTTTAGTCTTCAATCAAAAAGCTCCAGGGTTAACCCAGAGGCTAACCAGTTTACTCCCAAGCAGCTCTCATTGTTAAAAAGGTTTTTCTTATATCAAACCTAAACTTGTTTAGCTGCAACTTCCCATTTTTATTCAAATTCTGCCCTCTTGTACCAAGTAGAACAAGGCCCCTAGCTACACTGTTGCTTTTCAAACATTTGAAGACTGTTTTCTTGTTCATCCTGTCTTCTTGAAGCTTAAATAGTCTAAGGTCCTCCAGCCTAATTTCATATGAAATGGTTCTAGACTATTAATTGTTCTGATTTCTGTGCCCTGGAGTTATGCCAATTTGGCAATATTCTATGGCTTAATTCAATACTCTAGATGTAGTTTGACCAAAACAGAATACAGTAAGACTTCCACATACCACATTCTGGACATCTAGTTTTACTGATTCAATTGGCTTTTTGACCCTTATATCATGTTGTCAATTTATTTTGAAATCTGGGATCTAGTTAATATTTACAGATTTTCCCTCTCCCTAAGGTTGTTTGCCTATGTCCCCCATCACGAATTATGTAGATGATCCTCGTTTTAAATCTGATTAAATAACTTTATGTTTAGTCCTATTGATTTTATGTTAATAGATTTGGCCTGTCATTCTATTCAATTGAGATATTTTTTGATTTTTACCCTCTTATGTATTGTCATAGGTATCCCTCCACCTTCCCCTAAGTTACTGAAAAAAAGATTGAACAGCATAGGTATAAGGACTGATCACCCCATAACCAATCCATTTATGGTTTCCCTCCACATTAATACCACATTAATAATGGATATTCTTTAGGTTTGTTATCCAACTAACTACCTTGGAATCCTCCAAAGTAGACTACCAAATACTTTCTTTCTTTCTTTCTTGTCCATAAGGATATCATGAGAAATTTCATCAAATGATTTGATGAAATTTAGTTAGAGACATGATAAATTCCTTGGCAATTTACTATCTCTATCAGAAAAGGAATTTATTGATCTGTTCTTGATGAAGGTTAACAGATTCTTACTGATTGCTGCTATTTTTTCTGAATCTCAGAAATCATTCCTTTGATGGTTCTATATTCTTGAGTCTTGCCAAGAATAAAAACCAAGTTCATCGGCATCTATGGTTTTATAACTATACTCTCTTTAATCAGGACACCTCCTAATATCCAAGTGGGTGGTGAATCCCTGTCCTCTGGGATCTTTGATGTTTGCTAGTTTTTCAGTACCCTGGAGTTTAACTGACTCAGGACTAGTGACCTGAAATCTTTCAACTCAATAATTCTTAAGATTTCTTTGGACTCTTAACACTTTGGAATTCTCTTTTAAATTCATCTCAGAAATCAGTTATAAAAAGCATTAGAAAAGAAAAATGTCAATTTATGTGGTGCAGTAGATAGAGCTCTCAGTCTTAGTCAGGAAGATCTTGCTTCAAACTAGATGTATTGACTTTGGGAAATGAATTCACTCTGCCTCAGTTTACTCAACTATAAAATGGGTATAAGAATAGAATTGACCTCCTAAGATAGTTGGGAGAATCAAAGGAAATAATATTTTTAAAGGGACTAGCCCAGGCTCTAGCAGCTTTCCTTCCTTTTCCCTTTCCTCCTTCTTCCTTTCCTTTCTTTCTTTTTCCTTCCCTTTCCCCCCCTTTCCTTTTTGTTGTCCCTCTTCCCTTCCTTTTCCCTTTTCCCTTTCCTTTTTCCTTCTTTCCTTTCCTTTACCTTTCCTTTCCATTTTTCTTTCCTTTTTCCTTTCCTTTCCTCTTTCCTCTCATTTCATCTCCTTTTCCTTTTCCTTTTTCCCCTTCCTTTCTTCAACAAACACATGTTAAATATCTTTTATATGTAAAGCACAGGTCCAGGTTCAGGATCACGTAAGAAACTCACATGTTGCACAAAGACAGTAGGAAAATAAACCACCAACACAGAGATAAAGCAGCAATTATTACATAATAAACGTTTGAGAACAACAGACCGAAACACTTTGTGTTGGGGGTATTCCAGCTGGAGAGATCGGGGCTAGGGAAAACTTGTTGAATAAGTTGGCATTTGAGCTGAACTTTAAAAGATGTTTCAACAAATGAAAAGGGTGAATATCGACATTTTAGGCATAGGATTAAAACATGCAAAGGCTTACAAAGTATATCTAGGGGCAGGATGACTGTATTCTAGTATTTCAACTCTATAATATTAGTTATATGATTTTTTAGGAATTCAATCTCTGGAATTAATTTGCCCCATCTAAAAATGGAGAAAATAATAACAATGAAAAGAGTGCTTTGATTGCATATAGAAGACATAGGTTAGAATTCTCACTCCATCTTTAACAATTGTTTCTATAAGCAAGTCACAATCTCTCTTGTCCTTTTCTGTGAAATGGGTATAATAATTTCTTTGTTATTCATTTCAACCCTCCCCCCAAGACTGTTTTGAAGAAAACATTTTGGGAATTTTAAAGAATTATATAAACATGTATTAATTCCTTTATTATTATTATTTGCTCCATGTATATAAATTATACAATATAAATTATGCACATCATAAAAGTTATAAACTTTTCAACCTAAATATATAATACAGCTTTTTACTACCAATTAGAAAGCACTGTTACAAAATGATTGGTGGAGGGAGGAGCTGTTCTACTACAGAAGTCAATGTTTTCCAGAAGCAATTATTGGTATTTCAAAACAAATAAGTTTTGATAGTAGCTAAAATTCATTGCAAAGATCTATAAAATCAATGTGTACCCTCATAATCTCCCTAAAGATTTATATGAAAGTCTAAGAAATGGGAAAATAATGGAGAACAGAGTGATTTACTTCTACAATGTCTAATTTTCATTATACTTAATATTTCATCTATTTTATAAAAGGACTCTAAGAACCAGTCCTTCTCCCCCCCCCACCTTATTTTAACTGGTATTTTAAATTGTCTTTTAACTGCTGATTGGAAAGCTGGGATGGCTTTGTGGAAAGAATAATATTTGGAGAAGAAGGTAATTTGGTCTTTCTTCCTAGACTTGTGATGACTTGCTGTGTACAAAACTAATTTAGTCTCTTTGTGTTTCCCAATGAAATAAAAACAGATGTGAACACTTCACACAAGTGCTGTGTTGGCTTGACAAGATTATGTTAAATTTTATTCTGGGTAAAAAAAATGGTTGTCTTTGACCCTGAAACATTTTAATCATAGTGACTCTTACAAATTAGATGAGATTCTATTTGTCTTGGAAGCAGTCAAAACATAACTGAAAAAATCCTCACCTATTCTGAAAAGAGTTAAAAGAAACCACTTTTTCACCAAAGGTACATTTTCTAGTGAGAACTGTCATTTTAAAGTTTAAAACAACAGTTCAAAAATAAACATAACTAGATAATTCTATAATGGGAAGATATGTTTTGCCTCTTACAGTTTTATTTCATAAATGAAAGAAGCTATGCAGGGCTTGTAGAGTCAAAAACACATATTTATAAAAGGCAGACCAGTCATATGGGACACATGGTGGAATGGGATGGGAAAGAGCTTATAGAGAAAGGAGGTTTTAGAAGTCAAAGATAAACTCAAGTTGTAGAAAACGTAACCCATCATAAGCATTTTTTCTGGGTCTTTCCTAATTCTCTGATTGGGTAAGGTACACAGAAAAGGAGTTTAAGGTACTGAAAACAAGACTGAGGGTGAGGCGGAAATCTTAGTAGAATGCAGAAAGCCCATACCCTGAACCCTGAAGGATTTTCAGAACACAGCATTGCAAAAACACTAAAAAAAAAATCTCACAAACCTTCCAGTTTTAAAAGTATGAATTTAGTCCTCCAGAAAGGTGTCTGATTGACAGCTCAGAAAAGCGAAGCCCCCAAACACATATGGCGAATGGTTATTGCCTTTGCTTCCATGGAAACGAGCATGAGATTGGGGGAAACTAGGTAAGGGTTTTAAAGACTGACTTCTTTTTATAACTTCCCCTTACCTTACCCTCTTCCATCTGACCGCTGTTTCCATGGAAACTAGATCAGAAAGGCCATCAGAAGGAAGAACTCTTATTTGCAGAGTAGATTTTTTTTTAAACCACTGGTGAAGCAATACCATTCTTATCCAGGAGAGGCAAAGCCAACCATTTTATATTGTTCCTTGAGTCACACTGAGGGGAAGGTAGAATGAAAATCTCAGCAAGATTCTTCGGTGCTTCTACTGTTTTGCTTATCATAACTTCAGAAAACATATCCAACTGAAGAACAGTCTTATTTCTGGCTATGTTAAAGTATTCTATGGCAGGCAATCTATGGTCACTTGAAACTCCCTTTCTTAACTGTCACAGAGAAAAAAAAATCCAGTTGCTTATGGGTTGAAGAACAATAAATCTAGGGAGAAGTCATCAGTGACTCTTTTTAGAATTATTTTAATTCAAGAACTTACAATAAAGCATTTTCAGATATATTAACAAAATTCCCTACTGAAGAATCTCCTCATAACTGTAGAGTTGGAATTTGATTAAATACATCTTTATTTTTTTAACTAGTCTCCTCTGAATAGTTTTAATCAGAGTATAAGCTCACAAGATGGGCTTTGAGGGCTATTAATAATGGCACATCTCACCAATAAAGAGGGATTTACCACTTTTTTTCGATTGGTTGGGCTTATGCCTCTTACATTTATTTCAGAGAAGATAGACAATGTTTCTTTATATACTTCAATACCATATTCTATTTTTATGCGTTTTCACAGTGGTTGACATGGCTGCAATGGAGTAGAAGCCTGAATCTTTATTTTTAAGTATACCCTTAGCTTTCAGAGATTACCTGGTTTAGCAGAAATGAGGACTGGACCTTTCTTCACCCTGAACTAACCAGTGATGTCCTTGAGGTTAACTGTGCTGGAGAAAAAGTGAATTGTACAAAGCTTTCCCTATGTGCCTACATTTTGAATGGCTCTCAACACACCTTTGTGCCATTCCACATGCAACACTCAAAAGTCCAATTTTGTTCATTTTTATTCCCCATTCTTGCAACTACCTCCGTCTTCATCTCCAACTTCTTTGCCTTTTTTCAGTTCTCAGTTAAGAAGCCCTTCCTGATTCCTTAAAATGCAATACCTTCCCTCTAAGATTATTTCCAATTTGGTCTAAATGTATCTTATTTGGACCTAATTGTTTGTGTATTGTCTCCCCCATTGGATTATATGTTCATTGAGGTTGGGACTGTTTTTGCTTTTCTTTGAATTCTCCGTTAATTAGAAGTGTCCCTAGTGTGTGTGTATATGTATATCTATATATCTATAACTATCTATATCTTTATCTATATATCTATCTCTATCATCTATCTATCTGTCTATGGAGAGAGAGAGAGAGAGAGAGAGAGAGAGAGAGAGAGAGAGAGAAGTTAAAGTTGCTTGATAGGAAAGATACCTTGATTCAGGAGGTTATGTGGTATAGGGGAAAGTATGCTCATTTCAAAATCAAAACATATTTTAAATGCCAGTTATACTTACTACCAAAATGACCTTAGAAAATCACTTAATCTTATGGAGCTTCAACTTTCTTATTTATAAAATGGAGTCATACTAGTGACCACTAAGGTCGACTCCCTTCAGTTACCTAGCCTACATCCAAAGCCCTACTCATGTTTTAATGGAGAGACTCCAGGGTCAAATCTGCTGTGGGAAGCTGTAGGAGGTACATACCTATGAATGACCAAAGCTCTAGGCTTTAGAGGATTATTCATTGGAAGATGACTTCAGTTTTCAAGAGTAGAGACATGTTATCTTGTGCTTTCTTTGATTTTCTAATAAAACCTCAGTCTAGCAAGTGGTGCTGTTCAGTGAATGAAGTGCTGAACTTTGTTAGGATTATTTGATAGCAGCTTCATGTATTATTCATCTTAGTAGTGTTTATATTTTTAATTAAATATGGAGACAGTATATATAAAGAAAATGGACTGAGTCTGTTATGGTAGCAATTTCTGGCATTGCTATATGTAGTTGTAGCAGATATTTAGGCATCCAAGGTGATTTCCATACGTTCTTTTTGTTACATTTTATAGGGCAATTGATAACTATTCCTAGCCCTTGATACTTAGGATCAGGTGTGTGATATATATTTCTGTTTTTACATTACAAAATTATAAAATAAAAACATTTTATTATTTTGAGATAATGTTATCTTTCTGCATATGCTTAATTTTTCATAGAAATGATAATTTTCATTTTCAAATTTTTATTGACTTTTTCCTATCACTTTTATTTCTGAAAATATTTTCCCTTTCCTAGAAGTGATCTATCTCTTATAACAAAGAATAAAAAAGAAAAGTAGTTCATCAAAATTAACCAACATATCCATTGAGGAGAGTAAATGATACATGTAATATTTCACACTCATAATCCTCTATTTTGAAAAGAAAGAAGGAATAACAATTTTTTTTCCTGAGCAAATCTTGGTCATTATAATTATTCAGCATTCAATTTTTTATAACATTCTAAGAATATACTTAAGTTGCACAGGTACTTTGCAAATTTCAGACATTATTATCTCTGATTTCATTTCATGACCCATAATGAATTTTTCTTAACTCTTCTTAAACCTCTTTATATTAGTACCTTTGTTCTTCATTATCAATTTTACTTTGATTATTCTATTTCTCATCTGTCCTTTTTTATTAGTACCTCATTTATCTTTAAAAATTTTAAAACAAAAAATTTTAACTAATAGAAGATAAACTTTCAGGATGGAAATGTTATAGAATTATATATTTTGTAAGATTCCTACCTTAAAAACGCTAAAAATACTTATAGTTATACATTGTAAAACACTAAGTGGAAGACATGATCAAATTTAATAATATTTTGGTTATTTGAGTATTTGTAATTTACCTTCTTTTATTATTTGAAACCTTTAAGGAGTTTCCAAGATCAGGCTTTTAAATAAGTTGTAGTATATGAATGTGAAGGAACATTATGACTATGCTTTTAAAAATAATGAATAAGATGAATATAGAGAACTCTAGGAAGATATATATGAATTGATGCAAAGTGAAGTGTGCAGACAGGAAAAATGGAAAGAATGAAAGCAAAAGCATTCAAATTGAATGTTGCAAAATTATAATGAATAAATATAGCCTCAAATAAGAGAGAGAAGAAAGCATTTCTGTCCCTTCTTTTCAAAAAATAGAGTACCATGGTTATGAAACATATACATGGTTTCAAAATTTGTAGTCTAGGGCAGCTAGGTGGTGCAGTGGATAGAGCACTAGCCCTGGAGTCAGGAGTACCTGGGTTCAAATCCGGTCTCAGACACTTAATAATTACCTAGTTGTGTGGCCTTGGGCAAGCCACTTAACCCCATTTGCCTTGCAAAAACCTAAAAAAAAATTTGTAGTCTGACTAAATGGTTTTTTGTTGTTTGTTATGAAAGCTTTTTCTGGGATAAGGAAATGAGAAAAAAGATATATTGAGAAATGAAGGTGAGGCAAAACCAAAATATATAAAAAATATTTTTTAAAAAGATTGCCTTTGCCAAAGGATGCAGGTATCTGTTCATGAGCTTATCATTTTTATACACACACTTTATAATTGCTCAATCCAATTCATTGATACTTATTGTTTACTAGAAAGAAATACAATATCCATGCTTAGAACAGGGCTGAGCATATAGTAGGTGTTTAATACATCTTTACTGAGTGCTTTACTGATTGAATTGTAAAATGATTGGTTTAGGAATCAGGAGACCAGGGCTATTACCAGCGCTCTTGTTAACCAGATATTTGATCTTCACTTACTACATTCTTCTTCTGTTTCAGCTGTCTACAATATGTCACATGAGGCTAATACATTCCTTACAGGAAGATTAAATACTGGAAGCAAAAGCCCTTGAAAAGTCCAAAGCACTGCATCTATATGAATAACTAATACCTACAAAGAGTCTGGGATACTCTCAGAATAAGTGACAAACCTCTGTCCTCAAGATGTTTATAATCTCTTTAGGGAGACCTACATAAAAGTGTTACATAAAAAGTGCAGACATGAAATGAAATGAGGCTTCATAGATTGAAGACAGAAGTATTGATTGCAATTGCAGAAAGGGTTCTAAGTTGTCATAGTCTCAGCATAATTCTATAGATTTAAAATGTGCCTAGAACAGATGAAGGGATGAGGTCATGACAAAGGTCAAGAGCAAGGGCATAGAGGTGAAAATAAGCATGTTAGGTTTAAAGAGAAATGAGGTCTCTTTCCCTAAATAATTCCTTGATTTTTCCCCCTGCTCTGTTAGCACTCTTAGGGACTTTAAGTTGAGTCATATAATGCTAAAGTCAAGATGGCAGACTTCAGAATTATTTTTTCTCAATACAATGTAGTTCTTCCGCTATTTTTCCTCCATGATCATTAGCTCTCTATCTTTCAGAATACCAAGAATTCTGTAATACAAATTATATATAGCCTTCCAAATGACCTCTTTACAATTCTGTCCCATAATTCCTCTGGGAATCTGGGTAGTCATTTCTCCCAGGCAACACAAATATTTGCTAAATAAGGATATAAAAATATGTTGTAACCAATGTATTTACTATATTTTCTTCTTTAGAAGAGAGGGGATCTATCTGGAAGTCCCAGAGATATCTCTTTCTGTTCCATTCCTTGATAATATTTTCCTGACCCATCAATAGTATGTTCCACATGGTCACACTCCGGAAGGTGAGTTTAGCAATAATGTGACTCTATAACAATTGAAAAAAATTACTTGACCTCCTATTCCCCACCCAAAAGCAAAGCCAGAGCACTATAAACAGCTTGCCAAATTGTCTGAGTTTAGCTCCATCAGTAATTCCTGGTGGTTATTGATGACCCTTCACTGCTCATTCATGACTGTGCTTCACTGAGGTCATCTATTTATCTTGCAATGATGTCCTGGAGTCAGATCCACCATCGCTGTCTTACTCCAAAAGACATTTGCATTTCCCAGATAGAACTATCAGGGAATAACTGAGCTATATAATATCATGATGTTTAATCAAGTTAGACAGATTTTACTGTGTAATAATGGCTTCAACTTTGGAGGTCTTTACAGATCAACACTTCCAGAATACCTTACCTTGCCAGTTTCAGATATGTTACACAAGTAACCTACATGACAACATCCCTTCTTCTTTCACTTTGTATGGGAAATTTTTCTTTCATGGAATGAAAGAGTCAGCATCTCTGCTATTAACAATGCAGATACACATCAAAGCTATTATTGAATCTGACTTTCTCAGTTTATTTTCCCTTCCTATTTTTACAGCCTATATTTCTTGTTTAACAAATTGCTCTTGATGTGACGTATTCACAATAAGCCATAAGCACAAATGGAAACACAATTTCTTGCTACCTTCAGTCAAAATACATTAATCCATTGGATATTTCCCAGGACAATACTATCTCTCATGTGCAGACTCTATTTCTCTCATTTGGCTGCAAAAGGAAAAAAATCCTTTAAAATTGTTTTGAAAAGTGACACAAAAAAACATTGTAGGTAACGTGCCTCATGCTCACAGACACACTAAAAACAATCCATGTTTTCATGATGAATCATTATATGAAATATATTTATGATAGAGAAGTTAAGATTAAAAAAAGGAAATTGGCCAATACATTGGTGTCACTTTTCAAATGCCACCACAGGACAGTTTTTACTGATTTTCTTACATTACTCAAATAATTTCTTTTTTATTTGATATATGCTTTCTTTTGTACTCTCTGTACCTATGAGAAATTGCATAATCCCTCCTTCCCTTCCCAGTTTATCCCAATGAAAACATTTTGCTTGCATAGGTCCATTTTCATAGACCAATCAATTCAGAACTAGAAGGAATCTCTGAAATCATTGAATCTAACCTCATTTTGCAGAGGGAGAAACTGAGACACAGAGAGGCAAAATGATTTTTCCTAGGTCACAGAGGTAATGAGACATAAGTAGAATCTGATAAACTTTCTCTCACTTCATATCTAGCACTTTCCTCAGTATTTGATGTTCCTTATTATTTCAATTGTTTCATTATCAGCTGATTAATATATAACAAATATTCTATACATTTATATATTATAATTATATATATATACATCCCCACATCACCTAGCAAAAGTGCTTCATCTTCATCTGTCCATTGCCCTATATTAAAAGTGGCTTTGGCATTCCTTCTTTATTGCTTTAAAGGATGGGGTGGGATGGGATTGTCTAGACAAAACCAGAAAGATTTTTTGCAAATACTTAGGACTACACTGAACTGTAATAACTGCCTAAAGCAAATGGGCTAAGACAATGTTAATCTGTAATATTCTTGAGACCCCAAAGAAGCTTGACACAGGTATAGTATCAGGAGACTCATATCCTAAAGAGACAAAAGAAAGGAGAAAAGGACCAAAAATGGACAAAAATATTTCATGCTACTCTTTTGGAAGTGGCCTCAAACTGGAACTAAATTATTCCCCTCTTGTTGGGGAATGGCTAAATTATGGTACATGGCTATAATGGAATAATATTGTGGTATAAGAAATAAGGGACAATTTCAGAGGACACTGGGAATATTAATAATGTTTGTCCTTTGTTCTTGAAGAAGACCAAGACATCAGGGAGGTGATGCCTTGACAAGCCCATAAACTGGATTTGAGTGAGGGGGGTGCTATAATAAGTCACCAGTCGCATTTTCTCCTCCAGAACAATCTGGATCCAATGGTAAGATATGAGTCAGGATGCCTGGAGACTGTCCTGGATATGAGGCAATCAGGCTTAAGTGACTTGCCCAGAGTCACACAGCTAGTTAGTTAGTGTCAAATGCCTAAAGTCAGATTTGAATTCCCATCCTCCTGACTGCAAGACCAGTTAGTTCTCTATCCACTGGGAAAACCTCTATGAAGTGATGCAGTATGAAGTTAGTAGAACTTGGAGAGCAATTTATATATTGACTCAACATCATGTATAAAAATAACTTTGAAAGTCTTTGGAACTCAGATCAATGTCATTTTGACTCATGGAGCCTGGAGTATTAACTATTTTGTTTTTTAGGTTTTTCTTTGCAAGGCCATGAGGTTAAGTGGCTTGCCCAAGGCCACACAGCTAGGTAATTACTGAGTGTCTGAGGCTGGATTTGAACCCAGGTACTCCTGACTCTAGGGCCGGTGCTCTTTCTACTGGGCCACCTAGCTGTTCCAAGTATTAACTATTAAATCCTTCTTTTGCCAGATTTGTTATGGACTTAAAATCCAGAATGGGACCTACAGTTTTGGACATTGCCAACTACTGAATTTGTTTTGCTGAACTTTGCATATTTATTTTGAGGGATTTTTTGTTACATTTTTCAAGTATTGGATATGATAGGAGGAAGATGAATAAATATAAAAATAAATAGCAAAAGCAGAGATAAAGGGGAAAAAATGGAAACAGGAAGTACAAAGCAATAACATCTTCCAAACAGACTTGAGTATGTAACCAGTAATCTTCTTCCCTTCTAAATTTTCCCATATACAGTTGGACATCAAGAAGACATCCTTGTATGGGAAGAGGAAGAAATTTATTTTGTCAGGTAAAGAAGGGAAGGAAAAATCCAAAGACAAGGAATATTTGTCTGGGGAGAATTTTCCCATTTCAAATTCAAATGGAAATACAAGGAAATTTTTATAATTAATACTACAGGTTTTCAGGATGCACTTTAATTTGACAATCGTTTCTGAAACATGCACCGTGCCCCTTCCCTGTGCTAGGTTTTGAATGGGACATTCAAAGCAAAAGTGAAATAGTTTCCCCCTTACCCTCCCCGTTCCAGACATAGAATCTTGGGATATAGCATGGGAAAGGAGTTTAGACATAACATGGCCCAACTTCCTTCTTTTACAGAGGAAGAAACAGAGTCAGATTCATATAAGGTAATAATCATGGTTAGACAAATGTTTTACAGATATTAACTCATGTTATTCTTATAGTGACCCTGGGAGTTAGGTATCATTATTACACCATTTTACATATGAGAAGACTGAAGCAGAAAAAGATTACATGATTAACTTAGGGTTATATATCTACTGAGTGTCTAAGGGAGGATTTAAACTTAGGTTTCCCGATTATGTCCAGTGCTCTCCTGACTTCTTTAAATGTCACACAGATAATAGATTCAGGAGTCAAATGAAGATATTCTGAATTCAGTACTCTTTCCACTATGTCATTTTAATGATATTTATCAATTTATGCATGAATTCATGAAATATTTGAGTAGCAACTCATGTTTATGTAGTTCTTTAAAGTTTATGTTGTACATTCTTCCCAACAGCTCTTTGAGGGAGGCACCACAAGTGGTATTTGTTGTACTTTACAGAAAAAAATTAATTGAATCTGAGAGAAGAGAAGGGATCTGTCCACAATATATACACACACAAACACACACAGACTCTTAAGTGTAAGAGTCAGGTCTCAAAGTCAGGTCCTCTGAACATACTTACAATTAGACTAAAGAGTATGAACACTGATATCAGTTTAATCTTAGCAACAAAATTAATTTACATCTCTTCTGTATACTACACCGTGGAAGATATCATGCATTCATTCTACAAATACATCCTGAGCATTTACTGTTTATGTAAACATTATTCTAATAACTGTGAAATTGGAGGGGTCCAGGAGATTAGTAAAGAAATTGAAGTGAGAAAGGGGGAATACATACTAAACAGTTGCTTAACAACATAAGGAAATAGGCAATTCATCAACAAATGAGTAATATAGACACTGTCCACTATTGAGTTTTGGAGGAGATTGAGATCAGCATAGAAAGAAATGAATTTAGAAGGCTTTGCTGGTACTTAACACACTGCTTTATATATTACATATTGTCAAAAAAACATGGTTGAATGTAGAGATGGATAATGGATAATGAAAGTGGGATTAGAGCTGAACCTTAAAGAATGGATAAGGTTTGAATAGTTAGAAGTAGCAGTGTGGATGACCTTACATTTGATGGGGGAGGGATAGAGTTATGATTGAAAACTCTTTTGGAAGTTTACAAATATTTAATTTTTTCCTCACTACAATTCTACAAAGATGATGCTGATATCATCCTCAATTTATAGTTGAAGGAACTGAGGCAAACAGAAGTCAAAAGACTTATGGGATTGAATAAGGTATATTTGAGACTGTTGAATATATCAATCTCACAAAGGATATATTAAATAAAGTACCAGATTTTCTTTGGATTAATCTCTCCTTATTCTGATCTCCCACTTCCAGGCTAAGAAACTCATTTGAGTTTACCCTCTTAACTATCTCAGAGAAGTGCATTTGACTAAGACCTGCATCAATGGCCTCAAGTCTTTTCCTTTGTTGTCAGGCAAGACTGGGGATGCTCAGATTCATTTTGTGCTGAAGGGGGGTGCATTAAGTACAAAAGGGATTGCTGGCAGCAATCGATTTGCTAACTTCTCTGAACTGCTGGCCAAACACTCAGCTTTTCTCACTGCAGTCCTGCCACCCTTTCATGACATATGCCTCAGTAAGGTCGATAATAAGAATAATAAGTCCTTCCAGAAAGGTTTAAGCTTTGAAAGAATCTTTCCTTGCTGTTCTTTGTCTTGGAAGAAAAATTAAGAAAAAATATATAGGTTGGGGTTGATGCTTATTTCATTGCTGAATTTTACATGATGGTGATGGACAAATAAATAGAGCATTGACCAAGGTGAAGAACTTCAACCTGGCTAGAGACATTTTAAGTTTTTTTTCCTTACTCTTCTCTGGTCACATTGGTAGGTTCCCACAATTTGGTATGTGAGGAGAGTTGGTAGAGAACTAGTGACCCTTATGGATTGATTGATACTCTGGGGTACTGCAATTCTGACCAGAGCAAGGTGAAAGCCGATACAAGGGAGTGAATTCATGGCTCCTATGGGTCCTAACTACTCATTTATCTTCTCTCTGGGTGAATTTCCACAATGGGGATGGGAAAAGGGGAAGTGATTGTTTGAGATTCTATAGGCTGAATGGTCCCATTAGACCTCAAAGGTCATGTAGTAGTAGTCTAAGATTCTTTACCACTTAAAAATCACTTCTTCTTCCATCACTAAGATTTCATTCTATCATCCTGTGTCTATCCAGGGAAAACAAAATGGAGAGGCAATTTATCCAGTAAATCAGAGTAGTTTAGACAGCTATTTTGGAGAGCTTCCACTAAAAAAAGTAGACTGACAAATCGCTATAGATTTAGCTAGATAATACATCTATATTCAGTAGTAAAATAAGTAAGGGTCTTTCCCCCCCTTCTTTCCTTGACTAGCTAAATAATTACTTAAACTTTCCACTTGAGCTTTATAAGGGCAGGGCTCAGGTCTTATCATATCATCCACAGGAGCTGGTATAGTAGAAATGCTAACTGTGTGTTGAAATTGAAGTTCACCTTTCTTGTCTAAACTCAGCCTCAGCATTCAGTATGAAATATTCTAGTAAATACTTGTCTTTACTGTAACAAAGGGAAAGCAGAAGCATTGTAGTTAAGCCAACTACACTAACTTTTGCCTGGGCACAGTTAAATTGGAGCACATATTCAGTTTCTCAAGGTTTAGTCAACGAAGAAAGATAAGACTCAGTGGGAGGAGAAACTGCAACTTCACATGTCTCTAAATGTCTGTTCTTTAGGAGATATGGAGGCATGCATCCTCCTATCCCCCAACCCCATTTACCTTTATATAACTTTATTTCCCCCCAGGATAGCTAGGTGACTCACTTGTTAGAGTACTTGGACCAGAATCAGGAAGACCTGAATTAAAATGTGACCCCAGACATGCATGAACTGTGTGACCTTATATAAGTCACTCAACTTCTGTTCGCCTAAGTTTCTTCAACTGTAAAATAAGGTTGATATCAGCATCATCTTTGTAGGATTATTGTGAGGACAAAATGAAATATTTGTAAACAAAAACAAAACAAAAAAAAAACAGCTTGGCACGGTGCTGAGAATATAGTAGGTGCTTATAAATGATTAGATTGATGGCACAGTGGGTAGAGCACTAGGCCTGGAATCAGGAAAATGAGTTCAAACCCAACTCAGACATTTACTAGCTATGTGACCCTGAATAAGTCACTTAACCATACGTCTCTCAGTTTCATCATTTGTAAAATGAGCTTAGGAAGGTAATGGAAAACTACTCTAATATCTTTCCAAACCTTAAATGTGGTTTTTAAGAGTTAGACATAAAGGAGAAAAGACAACAAAAACCAACATGTATGCTGAAACTCTGTCTTTTCATTAAATAAAAACCTGGGTGTAATCCTTCATTTGAAAGTTCCAATAAAAATGGGTAAAGAAAAGTACAGGGAACTGCAGCGAAGATTTACAGAGATTAAATACATTGGCATAGGAGCTTAATGTTTTATCTTCCTTCCTTGTTGGTTCGTTCACCATTCCAAGGGACAGAAAAGAAGAAAATAAGATTGCTTTATAAAGTCTACTACATAGGAAGAGGAATGATAGCATTTGCACCATCATTTTTATCTGATTTTTTTTCAATATCTGATCTTTAGGAGATTGAGACATGGAAGAAGGCTCATGAGGTTCATATTAGACCTAGGGAATCAGGGATAGCCCTAAGGTTAGAAAATGCTGTTTGGGAGAATGGTCATGCTGTTATACTAACTTTTGAAAAGGAACAAGATTATCTTTTTTTATAAGCCATGTATTTGGTGAAATGAGTCAGGACAATATCAATTTTTTCAATTCAAGGTAAAATAAAATGGTAGCTTTCTGAATGAACCAAATCCTCAAGATCATGAGAATGCCAGGCATCTAGGTGGTACAGTGGATAGAGTACTAGCCCTGGTGTCAGGAAGGCCTGAATTTAAATCTGACCTCAGATACTTAATTATTACCTAGCAATGTGACCTTGGTAAAGTCTCTTAATGCCATTGCCTTGCAAAAATGAAAAAAAAAAAGATTATAAGAATGCTAAGAATGGCTTCCTCTTAGTGCATATCTAGAATCTTCCAAACATTTTTGATAGAGACAAACCTATCCTGACTTTTGAAGGAGCTGCCCTTGGAATGAGAAGAGACCTTGTGACAATAATTTCAGAGAGAAAGAAGAGGAAAACAGATGGAAGGAAATTAATTGAATTAAGAGCAGATTGGAGTCCTTCAACTGTAATGCTTTTTAATATTTATACTGCAGCCTCTCATTCTTCAATAATTGCTGTATTTGTAAGAGAAAGGTCAATTAGATCTATATGCCTCTATATCTGGCTACTTTGTGGATGTTTGTTACACAGGCAGATTTTATGTAGAGGCTCATATACATGCTTTTCTCAAATCTATCTTTTTTTCTGTAATTCATAATGTTGTTCTTTGGGAAAAATATATTTTTAAGAATACAGATTCTCAGAGATATAAACAGTCTTAGCTTTGAGGAAAAGAAAAAAAAGAAAAACCCTTCTAATTGGGGATGTCTTTCTAGTCACATTCAAAAATGATTTCCAGAAAAATGAAAATGGTCATATTTGTCCAAGCCACCTGACTAGATCAGTGCAGTCAGTGATCTGGAGCTAGGTGGCTACAGTGTGATGTATTACCGCTCCCACAATTTGCTGCAGGCAGAAATCTTAATTAGGGCTTTTCCTAAGGAGTGACCTTCAGGGAGTACATTACTGAATTGGTCTAAAAACAGATGAATGCCCAAACATCACTGGTTGAACCCTAGGGATGGTATTAACTATCTATTTTCTTCTAAAAAATATGTTATCACTTTCAAATGGTTAGCATGATATCTTTAAGTAATCCAATTTCCCTTAACTCCCAGAGCAGGGAAACCCTCTTATTTGAGGTATGAGGTAGGGGGGAAATTCCATTGTGTTTATCCTTTTGAGAAAATGTTTTCCTATTATTTCCCATGATGAAAATATTCTTCATCTCATGGTGTTATTTTGTACATATATACATTGCTGAATTTTAATGATGGGAAATGAATACATCTTAGAGCATCTTCCTCCTCGTCCCAGTAAGGGCTATACTTTCCCTCTTTGATGATGTTTGTCCTTCATTCTCAGACGATCATGACATCAGGGAAGTGATGCCATAACAAGAACAGGAATTGGATTTGAGTGAGGATGGGGCTGTGCTAAATCATCATTCTCTCTTTCTCCTCTGTAGTCACCTGGGTCCAGGGGCCAGGTATGAATCAGGATGGTTGAAGATGGCCCTGGATGTGAGGCAAGTGACTTACCCTAGGTCACATAGATCATAAGTAGCAAGTGTCTGAAGCTAGATTTGAATTCCCATGCTCCTGACTCCAAAGCCAGTGCTATCCAGTGCACCACATAGTTGCCCTCCTCTTTATTGTAAGGTAGATAAAAATGGTACTAAGTCCAACATCCTGGACTATCCTGCCTGAAGTTTAAAGGCTTTTATTAAATAAATAGACTGATGCTCCAAGCGAATTAATAAGCAGCACTGGATAAATAAACATACAATCTATGATATCTGGGAAGATTTGTTTTTATGAAAATTATCATTCTAAATTTTCTAATAGACAACATTTGAAAGGTGTTTTCACCTAATACAAATAATTGATCACCTGCTTTGAACTTAGGCACAGAGTTGGACAATGTCCTTGCATGGTCCAATCTATATTCTTGGCCCTTCTCTCTCACAGGTTGTGTCTAGACACAAGGACCTGAATGTTCCAGGGCAGGCTTATTCTTTAAGTGAAACAATTTCCTGTTCTGATTACCGAGGACAATGTGCAAACACAACATAAAACACACTCATATCCAATTACAACAAATGGAATTCTAAAACTTCAGAAATGGAAGGGACTTCCTTGAATTACCCAGTCCAGTCTCTATAATCCTTTATAGCAGCTTGACAAAAGGTAACAGGATCACAGAATGTGACCATCTACCTGCTGATTCACTGCTTTGCCACAAGTCTCTCCCCACTCCAGACCATCTCCATTCTTCAACTGCCAAAATGATTTTTCTTAAAATTCAAATCTAACCATGTCACACACTCAGCCTCAATAAACTCCAACAATAAACTCCAACTATCACTCCAGAAATATAACTTGTTCTGTTTGTTATTCAAAACCCTTCCTAGGGGTGACTAAGTGGTGCAGTGGAAAAAGCACCAGTGGACAGAGCACCGGCCCTGGAGTCAGGAGGACCTGAGTTCAAATCCAATCTCAGACTCTTAATAATGGCCTAGCTGTGTGGCCTTGGTCAAGCCACTTAACCCATTGCCTTGCAAAATCTAAAAAAAAAAAACCCAAAACTCAGCAAGAAAACAAAATAACAAAACCAAAAACAAAAACCCTTCATAACATCTTCCTCTTCCCTCTACTCCTTCAAACTTTTCTCATCTAACAAGTTCTTACAAACTAGGGGTGTGCACTACCTTGCTACTCATCAAATAAGAAGCTCCACCTCTCAACTGCAGACATTTCACCAATTTCCCATCATGTCTGGCATTCTCTCACTCCTCATCTCTATCTCTTGGTTTTTGTGGCTTTCTTTAAGTCTCAGTTAAATTTCCTCTTTTTACAAGAAATATTTCCCAATACTCCATAATGCTAGCACCATCTCCCCATTTGTTTCCAAATTCAATATACAACTTTTTGCACATATTTTTTGCATATTGTCTCTTCCATTAGACTGCGAACTCCATGAAAACATACCCTGTTTAAAAACAAAACAAAATCTTTGTTCTATTCCCAGTACCTAACACTGTGTCTGCCACACAATGTTTATGGGCTAAAGACTGAAAATGAAATTCAATAGGCTTTGAAAAACTATACAAGCTCCCTCTGTACCCTCAGTTACCATTGGACAGGACCACAGATGCTAGATAGTCTTAGTCATGTCTGAACAAAAATATCTTTCCCAAACTAACCAACAAATGCTTATCCCTCCTTTTTGGTTGAAAAGATCTAATTATAAGAAAGTGTTTCCTTCTATTGTGCCTAATTCTTTCTCTGTAACTTTCACTCATTGCTTCTAATTATGTTTTGGGACATAGAGGGAAGATATTCCTTTGTAACTAATGTATAAAATGCCTTATAGAAGTTGATTAGGTGGGGGGTGGCTAGGTGGCACAGTGGATAGAGCACTGGCCCTGTAGTCAGGAATACCTGAGTTCAAAGGTCTCAGACCCTTAATAATTACCTAGCCCTGTGGCCTTGGGCAAGACACTTAACCCCATCTGCCTTGCAAAAACCTAAAAAAAAAAAAAAGTTGATTAGGGATAGTAGAGTAGTGAGATAACAGGGAAAGTAGGCAAATGTATGGAATTATGTATTTTCCAACATCCTAGGATTTCTCTTTTTTTTTGCCTCTGAGAAGACTCCTAGTCTACTACCTAAAGCTACTGGCAGTACAGATGGACTTTTAGCTACCTATTACTAGGTACTGGCTACCACTGCTGTATCTGTTTGTGTTCATGTTGGCACAGCAGAAGAGCCAGAACAGATCCTGGAAGGCTGGAGTAAGAGAGTTCCCATGATGTTCACAAGATGAGATTTTATCCAGGGAGCCGGGCAAGACCAGTGGGAGAAACTCGAAATTGAGATTTCCACTGTAAAGAAACTGCAATCTAGAGACATGGACTTCAGAGACCTTAACTCAGTTCATTAACATTTTCCTCCTGTTTTCTTCTACTGTTTTTAGAGCTGATATGGATTTTTGTTAAGCAATTCCCTCTAGGATCCTTTTTCCTATTCTCTTGGCATAGTGAGGGTAGTTGGGTGGATTGATGGGAATATTACTTGGGGAAAGAAATTTCTTTTCAATACTTTTTCTATAAGAAAACTTCTTTATAATAGAGATATTTGATAATAAATGATGAATAGTTAATATTTATATAGTACTTTAAGATTTGCAGTCTTTTCCAGATGCTATCTTATTTGATCCTCACAACAATGATTCAAGATAGACATATTAATATTCCCCATTTGATCTCACCTTAGATGAAAAAAAGTGAGTGAGACAGTCTTATCTAGCTCATACTCTAGTTAAGTGATTGAAGCAGAATCTGAATTCAAGTCTTCCTAATTCCAAGTTTGTTTCTGTATCAATCCACCAAATGGTGACCAATGTGGTATGTGACATTATATATACAATTACTTAACTCTATTTTAATAAATCACATGACCACTAAAAATTCAGTCACTTGAGTCTTATGAATAAGGTTAGGTGTCTAATGACTAGAGCTTTCC
Organism: Macrotis lagotis; assembly: GCF_037893015.1. NCBI lineage: Eukaryota > Metazoa > Chordata > Mammalia > Peramelemorphia > Peramelidae > Macrotis > Macrotis lagotis. The sequence goes on along the minus strand of NC_133664.1, from coordinate 81,514,027 downwards.
TAGATTTCCTAGAAATTTTTCAGAGCCATACTGAAATTTTCATAGTTCCCTATTTTAGACCAAATTTAATTCTTAATGTAACATAAAATCACATTTAAAAATTATTGGATTGCATTCTTGAATTTTTTTTTAGCCCATAAATGTTTGATGATAATCTTTCATCTTATCTTTGTTTTTTGGAACCAAATATAAAAATTTGCATTTTTTGTTACTAACTTTCATTGACTACAATTCAATTTGTTGGTCAAATCTTTGGATCCTGAATCTATCATCTAATATTTCAGATAAGCTTTGATAGTTCCTATATTTCTCAATTTATAAAGGATAAGAATTTATATCTCTGGAGACTATATCACGCTACTGTACCAATTCTCTTTTTCATCACAGCATGCGGTGTTGTTAAAAGAGAAATCCACCAGTCAAATTTTTTTAACACAGTTTTCTCTCATTGACTTTTGTGCAATGAGTAGAACTGATTACCTCATATCTTGAACTGCCTTATGCTATTTCTTGAATAGAGCCTTAACTATATACATGTTGCAATATATGGTATATGAAAAGATTAAAGAGGTAAATGTTTTTTTTTTTTCCACATGAAAATAGGAAAGTATTGGACGCTGATCTCATTCGGTTTTCCAAGCCAATGGGGGTGGGGGTAGAGAAATGAAGATGGAAAGCTATTTTGTGACTAACCACTTCTTAGTAAACTATGTAATCCAGTTTAACCTATATTGTCTTTGAGCAGGATGCAATCTAATCTATTCATGTAGCTATTTAAGCATAAAATATGATATTTAGGGAATGAGTGGCAATGGTATTTGTTTTCATATTAAACAAAACAGTATTTTCTTTTTTTTCATTTTTAAGAATGAGAAGGGCACTTCATTGGGAAATGGAAAATGCCATTTTAGACTTAGCTTTGACAGTAATGGCATTTAGATAAATCACTTATCCATCAGGGGGCTTCAGTTTCCTCAATTCTAAATAAGTTTTGTATTTGGTGGTCCAACTTGCCTTCAAGCTCTAAGTACAATGTCATTTCAATATTTTACATAACCAATAGTGTCTATTAGGAAAGTCTCAGAGATGATTAAAATATGAGTAATAATATTTCTATATCACTTAAAATTTTTGCAAAATGTCCCATTTTATCCTCAAAATAACTCTGGAAGATAGTTATTATTCTTATTATTCCCATTTTACAGATAAGAAAACTGACTGACAGAGGTTATATATCTTTAGGTCATATAGTCAAATTCCTTTCTGAGGCTTGATTTGAACTCAGGTTTTCCTGACTTCAGACACTATCCACTGTGTCATTTAGTTGTCAAAAAATTTACAGTTTAATATTCCCAATATCTAGTGCAGTGTTTCCCTTGTATTAAATAATATATATATTAAATAAATTTTGGTTGTGTTGAATTTAATAAATCAAACAATAATGCTAATCTGATGGTGAAATAAGTCTGGATTTAAACTAGGAATTAGAGATGAAGAGCTTCTACTAAACTATTTATCCTTCAATTTATCTATCCTTCCTTCCTTCCCTCCTTCCTTCCTTTCTCCTTCCTTCCTTTCCTACTTCCTTTCTTCCTTCCTTCTTTACTTCTAACCATCTATTTTCAGTTTATATCTTATATTATCTCTTTCTCCTGTTATCTATCTACTTATGTGTATATGTATATGTATATGTATGTATATGTATATATAAATATAAATATATATATATATATATAAAATTCCAATATATATTATATGACTATCTCTTCTGAAATCTATTTCTCCTATCTAGGTATCTATCTATCTCTCTCTTATCTTTATCACATATCATCTATCTTTCTATATCCATAAAATTCAAGAAGTTAGACATAGATACTTTGAGTTTGAAGTGTGATGGACTGACCTTTCAATTTTTTAGTCCTCGGGAATATTCTAATGTAAATGAATTGGGCACTTTATATATACTCAGATGAGTGTAATCATGTATCATGAAGCTATGAGATGAATTGAATCAGGGAAAAAACACTTTCTCCAGAGTTCACAATCCAGGGTACAATGATTATTCAAAACAGATTTAAGCTATTGACAGATTTTTTTTCTAGTGGATTTAAATGGAGACTAAAGAAATCTCAGGTTCAACATAGAGGCTAATGCAATACTCTCATAGCTTACATATAATAAGCATTCAAAATATTGGTTAAATTAGATTTAAAACTGAGAAAAATTGTGAAGTAGCATAAATTAGGAATAGAAATTGCTTCATCCTTTGTGTTTTTATCCCCATTACTTAGCCAGGGTAAATAGTAAGCATTGAATAAATGCTATTTGGTAAAAAAAAAAAGCTTCAATGTTTTAAAGTTTTCATAAGTGAATAATTTTTAAAATAAAATTTCATTTGTAACTTTTCTACATTTGCATATTCTTTAATCATAAAGTGAAGCATTTGCAACCTATGGACTTTTATATAAATTCTATATATTTATTGAAAATAAGATGGATCTGAGAGTAATAGACATTTCTATAAATCTATAAATCACAGATGATAAATGTTATTTGTTCTTACATCCTGTAAGTTTAGAGCTGTACAAAATCTTAGAGATTATTGAGTTCAACTTCCTCATTGTATAGATAAGGGAATTAAGGCCATCAAAGGTTAAATGGCTTGTCCAAGGTGAAAGAGAAAATTAGCAACAGAGATGGGACCGAGACCTGAAACTCCTAAGGAACAAGATACAAGCAGATGATAAACGGAATTGTAAAGTACACTTTATTGCCAATAACTGTTGATGCCAATGGACTGAAATATGTTGCAGCATCAACAAACCCATATGTAGGATAAATGCCTCATTCTGGGACTCAGCTTTTCAGAAAGTACTTTATCAGCTACCTTTGATTGAAAGAGTTCTCTCATTTCTGCTGCCTGTTTACTTTCCAATCTACAAATATTTACTGCCTGTAGCATGCTAAAAGGATACGATTATTAGTGTACCTCGCTTTGATTGGTAATGACACAGTAACAATATAATCAGCTGTGGAATGTAAGTGAAAATAACCCTTTGTTCTCATTTTTCTTATCTGAGAACGATAAAGGCACTCTTGGGAACAATAACCTATGCAATAGATTAAAAGCCTGTTAAATACTATTTTCAGCTTGGCAGAACACCAAACTCTAGCTTACCCTTAAGCTCTGTTTCCTTTGAAATATGGCAAACTTACTATAGCCATTCCATAGTGATAATGTGGCATTTTAGAGTGATTAAATAACTGTCCAAACAAAACAGCATTAGGTTTATTACCTGTTTTCTGTATGTAGAAGATGTGGAATGCTAACCAAGAATGGAAACACTTGTCTATTGGGTTGAACTAGGGCCAGATCTTTTATAGCTTTCTGTATCTTGCTTATTTTATATTTTTGACTTAACAATGAGTATAGCTTTATTTGTCTGGGCAGGAAGCCTTTGCTCATCCATCCATTTTTTATTTTATTTTTTTTTCAGTAGTGTTGGATTCGAGTCATAAGGAAAATAACTTTCATTTTAGCTATAATTTATATCATATAACTGGCTTGGAAAATTGCTCTTCAGGATAAGTAGTGGAAAGTGACAATTGGAATACATTTAAACCTGCTCTCTGTAGCATACTATGAAATCCTGCTGGAAAGGGAATTTCCTCAGTTACAGCACATGGTTGTAACAGGATTATTAACTGAATAGTGACCAGCTGAAGGTGGAGAGCTGGAGGCAATATGCGTGTGATATGTCAAAGATGTGTAATGATTTTTAAGCTAGGGCCAATTTGTCTCTATGTTTATTTATCAGACCCAGTATCAGGATACTACCACCATATTAAGGAAAATGAATATGTACATCATTTCCAGATTTGAAAACTAGTTCCCTGATGGTTATTAAAAATAATAAAAGGAAAACATTAAAATACACATATATATGTATGTATTCACTGGGGTATTGATAAAATTTTAAATTACATTTAATTTCTTATCCCATTATTTTTAGACTGGCAATAGTTTCATTGGGTGAAGACTGGTAAATGAACTATTATTGCATAAATATTACTCTAGCTAGACAAATGCTGGAATACCAGAGACTCCAAATAATTGAAGTTACAAATCACACAAATAGTAATGGTGGATGTGAGTAGGATGCAATAGATCACAGAGAAAAAAATGTTTAGGAGAAGAATAATTAGAAGGAAATAATTGGAGACTAGAAAAAAAAAGTAGGCTATCATGCAATAAGAACAAAGATAAGTCATGGGTTCCTTTGTTATCTACACAGTTTAACAAAAATATCTGAACACACTGGGTGGGAATTTGGTAGAAGATTTTTAGGAGGACATGGACGAGAAAAGCATAGGATAAGAAATGGTGAATGGGTAGCAAAAACAATGCTGATTGGAGTGCCTATAGAAATTTAATAAGCACACATTAAGTACTTATGGATAGGCTGAGCTAGAATAATAAAAATGACAATTCTCCATTTAGTGCTATGCCAATCAAATTTTCAAAAAGTACTTTAGTGAGCTAGAAAAAAATAGTGAGTAAATTCATATGAAGGAACTAAAGATCAAGAATAACAAGGGGATTAATGAAAAAATGAAAAGGAAGGTGACCTGGTCATGCCAGATCTAAAATTATATTGTAGAGCATCAGGCCTCAAAACTCTTTGGTACTGGCTAAGAAATAGAATGGTGGATCAGTGGAATAGATTAAGTGCAAAAGAGGCAGCAATAATTGACTATAGTAATTTATGGTTTGATAAACCCAAAGATTCCAGATTATGGGATAAAAACTCTTGGAAAACGGGAAGATAGTATGGCAGAAACTAGACATATACCAAACATCTTATACCCTATACCAAGAGAAAGGCAAAATGGGGCAGAATTTAGACATAAAAGTTGATACCCTAAATCAATTAAGAGTACAAGGAATAGTTTACCTCTCAGATCTATGGAAAAGGAGAGCAGTTTATGACCAAAGAAGCTATAGAGAATATCATTAAAAAAACTAGATAATTTTGAATACATTAAATTAAAAAATGTTTTTGCACAAGCTAACCAACTGCAACCAAGATTAAAAGGAATGTAGTAAGTTGGGAAACAAATTTTACAGCTAGAGTTTCTGACAAAGGACTCATTTCTAAAATATTTAAAGAACTGAGTCAAATTTATAAAAAAATCAAGTTATTCTCCAATTGATAAATGGTAAAGGATATGGAAAGGCAATTCTCAGATGAAATTATAGCTATCTATAGTCATATGAAAAATATTCTCAATCATTATTGATTAGAGAAATGTAAATTAAAACATCTCTAAGGTACCATCTCATAACTCTCAGATTAATCAATATGACCAGAAAGGAAAAAAAGATCAGAGTCAGAGGATGTGGTGAAAACTGGGACACTAAGGTGTTGGTGGAGTTGTGAACTGATCCAACTTTTCTGGAGAGCAATTTGGAATTATGACCAAAGGGCAATAAAACTGTCCATACCCGCTGAAGTGATCATAAAAAAGAGTAAAACTTCTACATATACAAAAATAATTATAGCAACTTATCTGTGGTGGCAAAGAAATGAAAATTGAGGGGATGCCCAACAATTGGGGAATGGCTGAACAAATTGTGGCATATGAATGTGATGGAACACTATTGTTCCATTAGAAACCAGGAGAGATGGGATTTCAGAGAAGCCTGGAAAGACTTACATGAACTGATGTTGAGTGAAACGAGCAGAATCAGAAGAACATTATACATACTGACAAGAACATGGGCTGATGATCAACCATAATGGACTTGTTCATTTTAAGAGTGAAATAATCAAAAACAATTTTAAAAGACTTGTGTTGGAAAAATACTATCTGTAGTCAGAGAAGGAACTGTGGAATTTAAATGAAGTTTATTATCCTCTATTTTTAAAAGTTATCTTTTGTATTATGCCATTTTTTTCTCTCTAATGTTCTCTCTCTTCCATTTGGATCTGATTCTTCTCTCACACTATATTCAATATCAATCTATGTTCAGCATGGTTATAAATATAGAGCCTATATCAGATTGTTTTCTACTGGGGAGGGGTAAGGGAAGGAAGGAGGGAGAAAAACTGCAAAACTCAAAACCTGATAGTTGGAAAAATAAAGTATTTTTAAAAAAAGAATGTATTAAATATCTATTAAATATAATACCTATTATATTTTATGTTTGGTATTTGTGATATAATGGGATAGGGATTAGACCAGTGATTTTCTTATGACAGAGAACTCCAGGGTGGAGAAACTCCTTCTGTCAAAGAGGTTGCTACCTAACTAACATATACTTTTAGAGAGTTCCTAGAACTGAGAGGTTATATAACTTACCCATGATTATACAAAAATATATTTCAATGGTGGGATTTGATCCCAGGTGTTCTTTGATCTAGGATTTAGTTTTTATCCTCTGTCTTTAACATGCAAAATTGGGAAGTAGAAAATAAAAGAAGGTAGTTTTTAGGCATCTGGAGCATCAGGGAAGGTCACACAGTTAAAATCATTTGACTTGAGCTCTGAAGGAAAATAGAAATTCTAAGAGGCACAGCTGATATGGGAGTGCATCTCAGTCAGAGAGAACCTCTGCAAATGCAGTGATAGAGAATCAGGTGTGAAGAATATCAAGAAGATTACTTGTAACAGCAAATTTGTGTATATAAACGCATACACAAACATATGCATATATGTATATATAAATATACATATATGTTTATATAAACCCAAGCATATACATATATATGTATAAACCCAAATTTATGTGTATCTCTGTATACATACACATTTGCACATACACACACACACACACACAAACCTGAGAGAGTTCTAATCTAGATCTATTTACAGGGTTTACACATTATTTTAGCTAAGTGAGACTCCATTTCCTATATCCAAATAATTGGTAATCATCCAAATGCTTCAACACAAGGATACCTTAAAAATGTCCTTCCTTGATGTTTCAGAGGAAGAGAAAATGAAGGATAGCATCTATGTCTGAAAGACTTTAGTTCAAAACTGGGCTCAGTTGCTATGTGACTCTCATTACTAAACTTGCCTGCCTTTGTATCCTCAACTATAGAGAATAGTGCCCATTTCACAGAATAGTCCAGTGTTAAGAATACATAATAGACACTTAATAAGAACTTTCCCTTTTTTTCCCCCATGTTAAAGAGGTTTGCTCTGTTATCTTCAGGATTGAATCACATTCCTGTTATGATGGGGTGCTCTGCTCTGTGCAACATTTTTGACTGGGAAACATGACTAGACACATGGAACAAGAGGAATATGAAATAGGAACTTGTGAGGGTGGAGCCAAGATGTTGGCACAAAACTAGGAAGCTCCAAGAGCTTTTCCCAAAACAACTTAAAATGAAGCCTCTAAACAGAGCCTGAAGTGATAAAACCAATAAAAAAAGAGTGTTATGAATTCTCAATTCAAGATATCATGGAGGAACTGCAATATGAGTCTGTCTCACATAGAGTATAACCTAGAGTAGGTAGGAGAGCTGGTAAGTCAGCAAGAATCTCTTAGCCACGGTACAGCTTAGATCTGGGCTCAGAAAGCCAGCAGTGTAAGAGATCAGCAGTGAGGGTCCCAACCCCAACTAGGGAAACAAAATCCAAGTCTGAGAAATACAGGCAGGACTGGGTTGGGGCACCCAACACACAGGGAACAAACCACTGGCATCTGAAACACTATAGGAAACACAATGGGCAGTAAGCCAAGAACCAGTCCCAGCCTCCCCCAGAACAAAAAAGTTTGGACTGTGCCTCCTTTGCCTTAGGGGCAAAGCTCAACTATCAAAATAAGCAAAAAAAAAAAAAAAACCAAAAACCAAAACAAAAACCAATAACATGAAAAAAGCAAGAACCCTTTAAAGCTACTATTCTGATAGGGACAATAAAAATATCATCTCAGAATAGTGAGAAAGTATTTACATGTGAAACCTCAAAGGAGTTTTGAAATTGGTCTCAAATCTGAAAAGACCTCTTAGAAGAGCTCAAAAAAAGATTTGAAAAACCAAAGAAGAGAGGAAGAAGAGAGATGGAGAAAATAAATGAGAATCATACAGGAGAATTAAGAAAAATCAAAGTGAAAAAACAATACCCTTAAAACTTAAAATGTATAAACCCAAATATATGTGTGTCTCTGTATACATACACATTTGCACACACACACACACACACACACACACACACACACACACACCTGAGATCAATTAATCATTAAAATCAACTCATTCAAAAGAAAAAAGTGATCAACTCATCAAAAAGTAAAATTAACCAACTGGAAAAAAGAAAATAACTGAAGAAAATAAAACTCTAAAAATTAGAATTGGACAAATGTAATCTAATGGTTCTGAGACAGAAAGATTCCATCGAACAAAACCAAAAGACCCCCCCCCAAAAAAAGAAGGATATATAAAGTATCTCTTAGGAAAAACGACTAATCTGTAAAATAGATTCAGGAAAGATACTTTATCAATTATTGATCTACCTGAAAACCATGATCAGAAAAAAAGAGCCTGGACAATATCATGTGAGAAATTATCATGGAAAATTGACCTATTATCCTAGTACAAGAATATATATAATCCTTGAAATATTCCACTGAAAACTCCCAGAAATAGACCCCAAAATATAAATTCCAAGGAATATTGTAGCCAAATTTCAACATTCTCAACTAAAGGATAAAATACTGCAAATTGCAAAAAGAAGCAATTTAAATACCAAGGAGTCTCAGTCAGGAATATACAGGACTTATCTGCTTCAACATTAAATGATCAGAAAGCCTGAAATATGAGATTCTGGAGGGTAAAGGAGCTTGTTTAACTACCAAGAATCAACTACATTGCAAAATTTCAGGTTGTACTTCTATTGGGACAACTGGGGAGTTTACCTGAAGAAAGGGTGTTGAGAATAAATTGATTTTGATGTGATGATGCTTATGGCTCTTAAAAACTATTTCTATCAGGACAGTTGAAAAGAGTAGACTTTGACAGAGCATGGGGGGGTATAGAAAGGTAGAAAACAAGTAAGACTTGATAAAAGGATTATGCTGGGAGAAGAAAATGTAGGCATGAAGAGTTGCAAAAGATCTATATAGTAGAGGGAAAATAGGGAATAGGTGAAAGGACATGGTGAGATACTGAGAGTGATTTCTGCAATGATCTGCCCATTCTAACATCTCAATTTAAGAATTTAAGGAAAAGATACTAGAAAATATGTGTGTATGGATGTATTTATATAAACACATGCATATTTGTAATATATTATTTTATACACACAAAATACAAAACTACATACTCTCAAACTGTTTCCCTAAACATTTTCCTTTCAACTACCTTAATGTGCCAGGGTAGTTTTCACTATCTTTTATAACACAGATCCATACTGCATTTAACATTACTCTTTTATTACATCTGTAGTGAGTTACAAGTCTGCAATTTTGTACCTAATTCTAGCCAGATTTTAAAAATGAATTCTGAGAGATAATACAGATGAATTTTATTCAAAAAATATTTATTGAATACCTAAAGCATATAGCACACTCTGGTGAAGAGTATATAGAATAAAAAAAAATGTAAAGCATAATCCCAATCCTCCAGGACTTTAGAATCTAGTTGAAGATAAAGAATCCAAATCTGTGGACCAGTTAAATAACAATGCAAGGCGGCATAATCCTTGATTACATTCAGAAGAGTGAAAGTTGACTGTAAATTCTATGAAGGCAAGGTTTGTGTCTTACATATAATGTGTTTCTCTAGGATTATATTATTCTTCTAGGATTATATAACCTCTAATTAATTGATTAATATTGTACTTTAGCAATATTTTATATACACCTCAGTAATCAGAGAGGTAGAATGTGAGTGTATATAGAGGGACAAATGTGAAGAAAGACCTGAGTTTGAATTCTACATCCATGTGGACTATGGTGGGCAATAGAGTTAAGACAGAGTGGAAGAAGTGGGATTTGAACTGTGCCTAGAAAGAAAAGAAAAATTTAGAAAGAACAAGAGTTAGGGGCAATGGCTTTTCAGGAGAGGAGAAAAATATAAGTAATGACTGGCGTTAGATATAAGCAAAAACATATCCACTTGTTATAAGTAATTGAATTGAAAATTATAGCTAGTTTTTTTAAAAAGATAAAATACAGGCATTCTTTAACCTACAGGTAGTTTGTATTATAAAAATACAAATTGTATTATTTCATTTGTCAATTAGTTGTTTAGAAATAAAAATGCATTTTAAAAAATTTCTCAGCAATAGTACTAAATTTGGTGATTTGTTTTCTAGATTCAGTCTCCAAAAGACTCTTAAATTCATAAAATATTTAAATTATATACAAGATGTCTTGCACTAGACTTTCCTAGGCAAAATTTCAAAATATGGGATGCCTATCATAGTCATTCTTCCATTACCTTAATGAGTGTCTTTTTCACCTTTGAATGCTCTTCTTACGTGGATTTTTGTGCATTCAGGTTATTATTGGACCCCTGAAGTAATGCTCTACCAAAGTCTTCTCTAATGGTAGAAAGTCCCAAAATCCAAAAGAAACAAGTGGCCCTCCTAACAGGATGATTTCAGCTCTCTGAGAATCAGAGAGAGAGGCTTTGATTCTCAGCACATTCCATGTCTTTGTTAGAGTATTGAAAGGAAAAGGAAGGTGAACAGCAATAAAGTGTTTGCAACTATAGCCAATTCCCTGGACTCATTGAAGGTCTCTCTTAAGCTAGACCAGCATGACACTTTGTTATGATGAATTACCTCAGAAAGCTGAGAGTTTTGGAGGAATGTGACTATTGACCTAATTATAAAGAAACAGTGAGTAAAAAAGCAATCTGCTCATATTTCTTATTCAGATAAAATAGCGCAACAATTAAGGAATGTGGTAATAATAAAATGAGATCAGAATGTCATTGACATTCAGATCCTTTCAGCATGCCCCGTTATTTACCTGAAACATAACCAATAGTTTGACTTCCGTCATGTTTAAGAAAAATGATATATACATGATTTGGGTCAAATTTCTCTTATGATTTTTAGGTGACTGCTAATTGAATGAGGCCTATTTTCTAGCCTAACAGATCCCAAATTTGATTTTATAGAGAAAGACATAGAAAAATTGACTTCAGTTTACCAAGATTTACTAGAGTCCAGTTAATAGGTAAAGTGGTTAGGTGGTTCAGTGAGAAAGACTGAATTCAAATTCTGACTCAAATGCTTAATAAGCTGTATGTGACCCTGGTCAAATCACCTAATCTCTTTGATTCTGTTTCCTCATTTATAAACCAAAGATGATAATAGCACTTATCTCACAGGATTATTGTGAGAATTGAATTGTTTATATGTATACACACATGCATATCATATATGAGCATATATTTGCATATACTCATACATAGACATGTATGCAAACACACATCTATGTATCTATGTACATGTATATTCATGAATATTCATGTATATATATGTATGTGTATCTCTCTCTCTCTCTCTCTCTCTCTCTCTCTCTCTCTCTCTCTATATATATATATATATATATATATATTTCTTGCAATATCACTTTGTCCCCTAGGTACCCAAAACTGAGAAGGAGGTTAGACTGTTCCAGAAACAAAAGTGAATATCCAGGTTACTGGAAACATATAGTCCTTACAATATATTTGTATAATAATCATGAATAATGATATAAATAATAATTAGCATGTATATGGTAATTTAGATATATATGATATTTATATATGTGGAATCTAGATATATGATAAATGAACATATTTTCACATTTATATTATAATTATTACTATCCAAATGTCTAGTGAGGGCCATATGCTTCCAGTAACCTGGGACACTCAAACATCCTTTTGGGTTTTGAGATACCCTAGGGGACAAAGTGAAAATGACTAGAAATGGAAAGTGGATGGATGATAAAATGTACTTCTTACAAAGTACAGAAAACTAGAAAAATCACCCATCTATACTCTAGGGAATATCCCCTTTGGTGACTGAAATACTTGCAACTCTCTGATAAAGTATAATGTTCTGGAAAATTTTTAGGTTTTCATGGGCTTGTTTTTGGTTGCCAACTCTTCTTTTTTGGTAGGTGAAATATTAATTCACTTCCATTTTCTATTTAACTCCTGTTTGACCTATAGACTGAAAGCTGATTTTTTTTTTCTTTCCTGCCTATTACCAGACTCACCTTTCACCAAACTTTTGCAGTTCCCCTGAGTTCTGGCATCTATTTTACTTCAGGCCTTTAGGCATGGAGCCATCTATCCACTTCCAACATAATTATGTTTCCAATTTGGTTTTCAAGGCAACCTAAACAGTCTCCAGGGACCATTTCTACATATAACCTTGTATGAATCCAAATGTCTAAAATGACACAGACCAATATACACAATTTCATAACCATGTCAGAATGCTTATTTATAAAATCTATTCTATAATACTAAATATGTATATATATAAAATAAAATATAAATATTTATATGCCAAATATAAATAACAATCTTTTATATTATAACTACCAGTAAATTTTTAATTAAATAGTTTTCACATCATTTCTTATGAGTTACATTTTGATTCAAAATGAAAAAAAATTTGTTTTCCCCATAAAAAGCCGACCACAAAATCTCAAACAAAAAAGTGTCATCACTGGAAGAACACAATCAGGGCAAAGACACGCGGAAAAGGAGAGCACCTTTGTTCTCCTGGAAAAGGATAAATGCTTATATTTTCTCAAATTGACTTTCTGAATTATCCTATTTACAACTTGACAATGGTTTGTAATATTGTTTCTTGACCTTTAGTGAGGCACAAATGTGGTAATATTCCATCTCTAGTATTGGAGCAATGCAGTCAACTGTACCTTTGTGAAATTTATTAACATGATATAGTTCTAGTTAGAAACTCTTAGGTTCCTGTCAAAATTCTCAAGGATCAGTGTCTTGGCAAAGACACAAATTTCACTAAGGCTTGATAAGGGGGATTAGAGCAAAGGTGTGCATAGCTAGTCAAAAGTTAATACTAATTAATTTTAAAATGAAACAGTTAACAGTGGAATACATAAAATCTTGCCCAGTGTTTCTTGCCAAAATGAGTATAGAGTTCTCTTCATTGTTCTGATACAGACATTGTAAAAAGGAGGTAACATAGAGGACTACCCTGATAGAGAGGTAGTGGATAGACTGCTAAGCCTGGAGTCAGGAATAGAATTCAAATTCTGTCTCAGACACTATCTATGAAAGGCTAGGCAAGTCACTAAATCCCATTTGCCGCAGTTTCCTTATCTGTAAAAGAACTGGAAAGGAGATGGCTCCAGTATCTTTGGCAAGAAAACCTCAAATAGAGTCATGGAAAGTTGGTCACAGCTAAAAGTGACTGAAAAGCAACAAACCCTGAAGGAGCTTACAATCAAATGGAGTTAGAGGTACTCATTCAGTCATAGTATTATCTATATGGAACTCAAAGAAAATCAGTGACCATCTGATTTATGGATGAGGAAATTAAGACCCAAGAAAGTTTACCAACATGCCTACAACCATATAATAGTAGTATGTGACAGGGGCAATATTTGACTCCTAGTCCTTTCCCTCTAAAGTCATTACAATATACAACTACTGACTTATCACCATCTTTTACATATTTCACACTGTTCTATATGTCATGGCTAAAATGATATCTCTGACTTGCCAATTTTGTATTGATATTTTCTCGAGTCTTCCAAAGGGACTTCTCGCACCCCTCTGTTTAAAGAATTAAATCTTTTTTTTAATTTATTTTTTTAATTTTAGTTTTTTTTTTTTTTTTGCAAGGCAAATAGGGTTAGGTGGCTTGCCCAAGGCCACACAGCTAGGTAATTATTAAGTGTCTGAGGTTGGATTTGAACTCAGGTACTCCTGACTCCAGGGCCGGTGCTCTATCCACTGAGCAACCTAGCCACCCCTAAAGAATTAAATCTTGACAAAGGGCATATAACTCACTGCTTTAGGTTCTTTTGATGATAATCAATTAGCAGCTACTCTTTACTTTGCTTATTGTGTCATTCCAATGGTTTATAACCAAGGACAGTAATTGTATGCCTCAACACAATGTCATACATTTCCATTGAACTTTCTAGGTCATACAATTATATTTAGCACGAAGTTTCCTTTTGATCCTACAAACAAATCCCAACATTTTGGAGAAAATGAAACAGAGAAGCAGGAGCATAAATGATTTGTCAAAGGACTTGCATCTAATATATAGCAATACTAGATTTAATTCAGATCTTCTGACAGTAAATTCAGGATTCTTTTCATTGTATGACACTGCCTCTTATCTTTGATTATATTCAACTCAATTAGTTTTATTGTGTACCCACTATGTTCCTGATAATGTGTTAGATACTCTGGTATCTATTGTCTCTGGTGATTATGAAAATAGTGATAATCACAGCAAAGAAAAATGATAGTTTGTTTAGATTTATGCCATTGTCTTTTAGGAAAGATTGGAGTGGGGAGAGACATGAGGTAAAGGACAGTCACTAAAAAGAATTGATATAGGGTAGTTTCATAAATGAAAATGAGTTATAATATCCAAAAAAGACTCTTCGGAAACAAAGTTATTTTCCATGTAATAGTAGACTTGAAAGCTGTCACATTCTTGGAACCACAAAGGATTTCAGAAACCATCTAATTAAACCTATGACACAACACAAGCCTACTGATAGAAATCTTAACAAGCAGTCATCCTACCTATGTTTGAATATCTTTAGTGAGGGAGTATCCACTCCTTTTTTGAGATAGTCTAGCCTGATTCTATACATCTCCTACTGTTAAGATTTTTTTTTTCATATATATAGTCAAAATATATCTCTCTTCCATTTTCATCAATCAGACCTAGCTATAACTCCTGAGGTCAAATAGAATGAGTCCCCCACCCCCCAATTCTTGTCTTGACCAGATTAAACATCTCTTTTTTCCCCAATGATCCTTGCATGAATAATTTTGTATTCCCTCACCAACTCTGGTCACTCCTCTCTGGACTAGATCCAACTTCTTAATGTCCTTTTCAATAACAAAAATTGAAACAGATGTTACAGATATAACCTGGGAAGCTTAGAACAAATTAGAAATAACAACTCTTATAGTCTGACCACAATTATTATCTTAATGTGGCCTGAGGTAGAGTTAGGATTTTAACATTTTTGAGAGGAAAGTTATACTGATAACTCACACTCAGTAAAAACTCTCTCACCACACATACACACACACACACACACACACACACACATGCATAAGGATATTTGTCTAGCGATACTTTTTCATCTTTTATACGCAGAGTTGATATTTTTAAACCTGAGTAGAGGAATTATCCCTATTGAATAAATCTAATTAGATTCAGGTCATCATTTTAGCCAATTTAGATGTTATTATTTATTATGATTATTATTATTTTATTTGCATAGTCACTGTTGTCCAAAATGTGAACCATCTTTCCTGGCTTCATACATGACTAATTATGATAAGGATATCATCAAGTGAATTTATAAACATTTATTTAGAGTTTATTGTGTCCCAGACATTACTCTAAAAACACCTGCATACAAAGAAATATAGAGGGTGGCTAGGTGGTGCAGTGGATAGAGCACTGGCCCTGGAGTCAGGATTACCTGAGTTCAAATCCGGCCTCAGACACTTAATAATTACCTAGCTGTGTGACCTTGGGCAAGCCACTTTACCTCATTGCCCTGCAAAAACCAAAAAAAAAAAAAAAAGAAAGAAAAGAAATGTAGACCTGTTAACATTTCAAATCATATAGTAAAGGAGCAGGAAGGTAAGAACTTAAAGGCTGCCCTTTTGAGAACTGATTTCATTGTGGTCACTAATGAGCCTTAAAGAGTATTGGTTCTGGAGTTAGAAGACTTGAATTCAAATTTCACCTTTGATATTTACTACCTGTATGGTTTCAGGGAAATTATTTTTATCTCTCTCAATTCTTCATCTACAAAATGAGGGGATTGAATTAGAAAGATTCACATGTTTCTTTTAGCTCTAGAAATATGAACCTATTCATCTTATGTGAAGGATTAAATATTATTTTGAGGGGAAAGGTAAAAGTAATTTTTATGGGGGGAAGTGAGACAGTTCAATCTGGAAACAGAGAAGATTTTGTAAGTTGAATTTTTGAACTAGCAGAAGACTGTATCTCATAATCTGGAAAATTAAATCAAATAAAACAATAAAGACACAGAAAATACTTGAATCAGGTTAAAGTATAAGTTCTAGTTTCCTTCTCTTACCTTCTTTTGCACCTGTGACTTCTTTGATCTTATTTATGCATTTATTTATTTGTTTATATGCTTGCTTATTTATTTATTTAATATATTCTATGAAGTGCTTCTCCACAAAACCCACCAACTCCTCCTCCCAGTTTCAGGTACCTCTTACCCCATCCCTCCAACTCCAGAGTTTCAGCCTTCCTTTTGTACTTTGTCTTTCTCCTTTAGACTGTAAGTTCCTTGATGGTAAGGACTTTTTTTTTTTTTTTTTTTTTGTATTTTTATACCTAGCTCTTAACACTGGGTTGGGTGAATTTAATTGGCATTTAATAAGTATTTACTGGTTATTGACTATGTAAAGATAATCAAGACTAAATGAATAATTCCATCTCTCTCTGAAACTAGTGACCCAAGAGACATTTATATTGACTACTTATGGTGCCCAATGATAGAAAGATGCAACTTTGCTAGCTTTATTTCCAAGGGAAAGAAAAGAGATAAATGTCAAGCATCAATAAGCTTTCTGAAAGGTTCCTTCAAGTGACTACCTCCCCCTTGCTGTATCACTATCCATCCTTCTAGGGAACTGGAGCCATCATGTTCAATAGCCATAACGGGAATAAATGGGTGTCACTTCAACGGATCAGCAATGCCCGGAAATATACTGAGAGTTTTCTATCAAATCACTTTTCTATCAGATCACAGCCTCTTACTACAACCTTTGCTTAGTTCTTTCCTTGCAATAATCCCAAAAATGTCTTTAGGGAGAGACAGACAGACTGATTTAAACTGCTTGATTTTTACTAACAGTGCATCTTTCAGAATGAAAGAGGGAAATGTTTTCCCAACAAATTTTGCTAAGAATTTCCCTTTTGTGAATGGGTTGGGCAGTTGTGATATCAAGTGGTGAACTGATTTTTTATATATTACATTTCCCTGAAAATAAGAAAAGATATATTAATATTTGCTCCAAAAGATGCATTAGGGCTTATTTTCAGGGGATGTCTTTTTATTTTTTATATTTATTCATTTATTCATGTACCAAAATCTATTTTAGGTAAAATTTATTTTATCTAGGTATTAATGGCAATATTACTTATTTATATTTAATCATATATTAATATTATTATGTGTACTGCAATGGATGTATTAAATATGTTTATCTGGCTGACAGTCTTAACTGGAGTTTATTTTTTGGGTTGGGGCTTATATTATGAACATCCTGAAAAAGTCATGCTGGGTTTTATTTTCTAGTTAGGTCTTATATGGTATACACCTACACTACATACAAATAGATGTACATATATACATTTTAATATAAATGGTGTGTATAAACATTTAAAAATATTGCTTATCTATAATATAGAATAACTAAACTATAGTTTAACACTTTTCAGGAAAAAATTAAAAATGGCCAGGAAACAGTAGATAGAAAGAATACTTTTTTTGGAGGGTAGTGTGAAGAGAGAACTTCATGGAGGAGGTGGTATTAGAAGTAGGTTTTGAAATATCTGTGAGATTTTAATAGGAAGGCTTGTAAAAGAAGAGAATCTCAAATTGAAAGAAAGTCTGATTAAAAAGATAAAGGCAGAAAAAAGTATAATCTATATTTGGGGAACCATGAATAATCCAGTTTGTTTGAAGTATAGGGTATTCCAGGACAGTAAATGGAGGAAAAACCAATTACTATAAATTGTGAATAGGTTATAATCCAGGACTCAGATGAAATAGGCCATATAATACAAGGTGAGTTATAAGAGATCCAGTTTATATAGTTCAAATGGACTATTTGTGCCTGACCTGTGGTAGATTATTCTGAGCTGATCAGTCACAGTCGAACATACAGTACTTTGATCCTGACATAGTGATGTCATTTTTTTTTTCCTATTTGAGTACAAATGGCACCAGCCAACCAAGGTAGTCTCTACAGATGACTAAAGCATAGTCTCTGCCCTGGAGGAATTTATAATCGTGATGAGTTGATGTGGGGATTGAAATCAAACATTACAAGCATTCATTAAGGCCCTGTTATATGTTAAGCTCTGTGTTTAGATCTGAGGACAATAACAAAAATGAACTACCCTCTCACCTCAGGGTACTTAACATTCTATCCCAATGGATTGGACAGGTAATTAGAAAGTAGAGTTAAGTAGATCTGTAAACAAATAAAATGTGAAGCAAGGAAAGGTGTGGTGTGAGGGAAAGGAAGGAAATGAAGATGATCCTACAAGACAAACAGAATTTGTCATTAAGAGAAACAACAAATTTAGCAAGAAGCAGGAATGGTTGATTAAGATTTTGATTTCAGACATGCTAAGCTTGAGGTTCTGGTGTCAAATGTATGTAGCGATATTCATTTGATATACTAAATGTATACTAATGGTAGGGGCTAGAAATAGAGACTTGGCAATCAACTTCATAGAAGGTTTTCATGTCTAACCTTTATTTGCAGAAATGTTAAAAGTGGATGTGTTGAATACCAAGTCAGTAGAGAAAGATCATGAATTTTATCTTCAGTTTTCTGCGTTAATGATATTTGTACTATTTGTAGACTTGTGAGAAAACCACTTGTAAGCCTTGAGTGCCAAATACATATATGTATAGAGTTAATGTTCAATGATAAAAAAAAAAACTAAACAATCACCACAACTTGTTATGGAATTACTCTGTTGTACCATAAATTAGGGGAAAATGTGCTTCTAATAGTGACCTCCATGTAGATAATAATATATATATATTTTTTTTTCATTTTATGGTCATGGTCCATAGTAATTATAAGTTTCTGTTTTTTGTCTCCAGATAGTAATAAGTAATAGGTTTATTTGCCTTTTGTAGCTTTTTTTCCTATCTTGAATATGACATCCCTACTTTTTTTTTCCTTTTGGATCAGACTAGCAGAGGGAACTCAAGATGATTATAAATCAGTAACCTATCTGTAATTTAAAAGATTAGAATTACCCAAAGCCTAGAGAGGTTCTTTTATCCCTTATATGTTAATCTCCTTAAGGTCAGGGATTATATCTTTAACTTCCCTGATTACTACCTACTGGGTCTTGTACAGAATAGATACTCAATGATTGATGATTGTCAATGATGTCAGATAATGGTTAACAGTGAAGATGATGAGGTTGAAGGAAAAGCAGAAAGAGAAGAAAAAAAGGAGAAAATTGGAAGGAAATTGAAAGTGACATCATAGATGAAGCAGGTGCTGTTAGTAAAGTGTGCCTCAAATGCCACTTTTTCTTTTCAGAGAAGTTTTATGGCTGGGTTAACTGAGTCATGGAGAGGTTAAATGATTTCCCGGAGGTTCCATCTCAACTCCACCTTCCCACTGAAAGAGGCTATGGTTACGCTTGAATTGGAATTCAAGCACCTTCCAGTTTCAAGTCATTTGCACTAACTAATAAGCCAAGGAATCCCTCTTATTGGAGAGCTCGCTGAACAGCATCAGTGATACCTATTTCATTCTCATTTCTTGCCATATGTTTTCTAAAGCTGCCTTTTGTGGGATGAAGCAGACTCCAAACCCAGAGTTCCCTTAGCCTTTTATAATTTCTTGGCTGATCTTTGAATAAACAAGTTCTAAACATATGATTAATTTATTTCTTCAGTCATGGTTTCATTCTCATTTCCCCTTTATTCTCCCCTACCCCTAAAATCACAATTATCATAGATTCAGAACTCTCAGGGAGCTTTGGGGTAATCTTTTCCAATCCTCTCCATTTTATGTGAGCTAAATTGAGTGACTTGCCCAAGAAGAAGCAGGTCCCAATCACTGCTGATTTCTATCACTTAAAGTTCCTAGTATTTAATGACATGCACTGACCCTGGGCATAAATGAATAGGCAGGGTGTATTTTTGAGAAAAGGATCTTATGAAAATTATAATCAAATAAGAATTGAATAATATAGAATCATTAAGTAGGCAGGAATTTAATGTAGTTTTAAAATACATTTCTAATAGCTTGTTTTTAATAATGAAACTTCTCTGCCACACCTTTTGTTACCTTTCTAATGGAGAAAAAAAGACTTTCTACAAATTTCTTCTGCAAAACGTCAAAATGGTAATGTTTTATCACAGTCTGTTAGAGAACATTCTATTTACCAAGCTTTTCTCTGGGATTAGGATTCATAATAATCCACTCCTCTTTTGCCCATTGTATATGGCAACCTATCAGGACCAGGGCTGGCCAATGTTGTATTTAAGTCGGTGAGATTGAGTTCAGGTTGTGAGAGGTATTTTGATTTACTGAATAGAGAACTAGTCTCAGAATCAAAAAGTTCTGGATTCCAATCCTTCCTTTGACACATACTGCTTGTGTGATCCTGAGCAAATCAAAAGATTCTGGGCAACTCTCTAACTCGAAGAGAAGGTGCCAGTTTGCAGTGGTAGAAGGAGAGTTCACATTTGAGAGATCTTTATATGAAAGAAGTCACAGGTCTAGTCTCTAGCTAAACTACAGAGAAGTCTGGCTAATTCGAGTTCTGAGAGCTGAATGCTATCATTTTACAGAAAAGAAGATGAAAGCTCAGAAGTCTGACATGGTTAAGGTCACACAGTGAGATGATGATACTTCTAGGACTATATTGCAAGCATTTAGAATCATGGTAAATGAACCTAATCCTTATTAAGCCTGGCTTTTGCTTTTTCCCTATTATTCTACAACATCATTGTTTCATGAGATTGCTCCACTGTGACTTCTTTGAGGCAGTTTGGCCCAGACAATGCTACCATTTCCTGAAATTTTGTGACAACTTAAAGTTGCACTACTATAGTATATATGTGAAATGGTAGGTTGGAGCTAGCTATTTCTGGCTCTTGAGAGCCCATTGTTAAATTTCCAGAGTGATCATTTTTGCCTTGGAAATAGGTAGACACTACTAGTGAAAGTTTGGCATATCATTTTAATTGTCTAGACTTAAGAGAATGAAGGAGAAAATGTTAATAATTCAAACTACTAGTGTGGCAGGAGTGATTTTCTTCCTCAGAGAGACAGTTGTTAAACATTTACCAGCACATTCTGCTAAATATATCCCCAAAATAGTTCATCTCTTTCTTCATTCATTAAATCAATCATCATTTATTAAACATCTACTATCTGCCAAGTTTTGTCTATCCTGCCTCAAGTGGAATTCAAATTCTGTGTAGAAAATGAATAACACAAGGCCCAAAGATAAAAAATGGGGGAAGACAACCAAGATATGTGTATGCTTTTTCAGAAGAGGAGTCTACAAGGAGAATGAATTTCAGAGTATCTCATTGGGTATCCATGGGTCTTTTAAATCCCTAATAATTGTGACTTCTCTTTCATGCTTTCATTTTCTGCCAGGCATTTGATGATCAGTGTGCTTTTGTAACTAACAGTAACAGTTTGTTGAACTAAAATGCCACTTCCCAAATAAAATCATCCATCTCTCTGACTCTCCCAGTAAACATGTTTCATCAGGGGGTCACTAATATGCTTTTATTACCTCACTGTCAGAGATGATGCCATTACCAAGCTTGATAAACTATTCTTTCGAGGGTTCCTTTTAATTTTATTTTTTATGTGATCATGGGAGACCATAACCAATAAATTTAGCTCAATGCTTTCTCACTATTAACTAATTCGGAGGAAATCCTCTGGGGCATTCCGGGCACAAACACTTCAAAGAATTTGTGCAGGATATTGAAAATGATATTCACCCTGGGACAGAGATTTAAGTACTGAGCTGCTACTGTTTTCTCTACCATTAGAGTTACAACTCGGCTAAATGTCATTTAGTAAAAACATTGT
The DNA here is from genome assembly GCF_037893015.1 of Macrotis lagotis. NCBI lineage: Eukaryota > Metazoa > Chordata > Mammalia > Peramelemorphia > Peramelidae > Macrotis > Macrotis lagotis. The sequence continues at coordinate 81,491,951 of NC_133664.1, read as the reverse complement.
ATTCTTAAGGATTTTGCAGCTTGGGTTAACTATTTGCCTTTAATAAATTCATTGAATCACCAAAGCTGTGTTATATTATTCATTTGAATAAAAAAAAGGGACAAGTGGTACCAAAATGTACTTATACAGTTTCTCATTAGATTTGTGCAAGCTCAAAAGTGCTCAGATCTAAATTAAGTTCTAGAGTCTTTTATTAGAAAACATCATACCAGCTGTGAATGGGGAAAAGGGAATTGGAATGAGGGTCTTTGCTAGGAATTTTAGAACAGGGGGTACAGAATCTAAATTAAATGGCACCATGAAGCCTAAGGTACAGAATACCAAATCAAAGCAGTATTTTAAGTTTGAAGACCAACTAGGTTCCCAGGGAAAGTAGAAGGAAAGGAAAGAGGAGAGGAAAATTATCTTAATTGCATATGGGCTTGTGTACATCTTCTGAGGGATGACTTTTTTTTCTAGCCAGGGTTAATAAAGGCTGTCCTTATTTAATGGTTTATTAACCTGAATTCTTTCAATGTAACTGAAGGTCTTTTACATTTCCTGTATAGACATAAACACATTTCAAATACTGGTGCTCCAAGAAGAATGACTGGATAGGAAGGATGAATCAAAATGCCAAAATATTATGATGGACAATTATAATTATATCTACTAGAGATTCATCCTGGGTCATAGAATCAAAACATAATAGAGTTGGAAGTAGCCAGAGATTATGGCAAAAACAAGCATCATTTGCACTGTTATTACATTACATTGTCATACCATGCTATTATCATTATTATTATTATGTAGTTCTATACATATTTTGCAGATGAGCAATCAGACACCTAGATAACACCTTGCCTAAGGTCACACATTTAATCATTTGTTATCATTATTGTATTAACCTCATGAGACTAATTCAAGGATAAAATGAGATTGTACATGCAATGTGTGTTTTAAAACATAAGGCTTTACACACATGTCAACTATTATTACTACTAAATGGTCTTGAATATATCACAAATCAAATTCTATTATATTCCCTGAAAGAGGTATGCCACAAAGTAAAAGCCTGGAATAACATTAGATTACAATAAAATATGGATGCTTTATGACAATTTTTTTCCTCAATATATCTAAAGGCCCATTTATTTAACTCGGGGCTTGTAGTTATATTGTACATGGCTGATATTGCTATAATTCCAACCCATAAATTGCATTGACTATATTTGTTTCCCTTGAAATGGATAAATTAATGTGAGTTGGGTATAGCCCTGAACTCAAAGAATTCTCTCTGAGCTCTACGATTCCGATCTAAAGTACATGTTAAAGAATTAAAATAATTATTAGGAAAAAATAAGATGCATGAAATTCTAACTGGATATTCTAGAAAGAATTCACAAGTTTTCAGAAAAGATTACCTTAGATGTTTGGGGAGAATACAGGTCTAATAATTGATCAACTTTTTCAATCTGTAAGACCTATGCCCATATATAGCAATGTCTGATCTTCAGTACACTTTTTCTTTTTCTACTCATTTAAGCACAAATGAATTTTGAATTGTAATAAAATACTCTAACACTCTATTGATTTTTTTTCATTTCATATATTAAGTAGGAAATCTTTTCATCTAACCTCCAGCCTTAGAATACCTTCAAGAAGAAACTAATTTATGATAAAGATCATTTGGGACATCTTGGACTTCATATAGCTGATGCATTCAGTATAGTCTGGGAGGATGAATTTCATTCTGAGAACATGGATTTCTTTGAGAGGAGACTTGCAACATCATGTTAAGAATATGGAAAATCGCTACTTTGAACCATATTTTAGAAATTATGGAAGATTTTGCTCTGAACAATGATGGTAATCCAGTATTTTTATTTTATTTTATATTTTGTGCATATTATAAAATGGACAGAGTTGGCTTACTGGGTAGAGTGCTGCATTTGGAGTGAGAAAGACTCCTCTTCCTGAGTTCAAATCTGTATCATGGTTACTAGCTGTTTACTTCAGTTTTCTCATTTGTAATATTAGCTGGAGAAGAAAATGGCAAACCACTCCAGTATCTTTTTCCAGGAAAAATTCCACTAGGCATCACGAAGAAACTGAAATGATTAAAAATCAACTAAACAACAATTATAACAATTGGTATTTCCCTATAATACACTATGTTCTTTGGAAATTTCCTTCAGATTCTATAACCTCCTCACCCCAAAATACTCATCCTTCTTTGTGGCCATTTTACTATGGCACATTGTTCCAGCATGCCATCCATCTTCTTCCTATTGGGAATTACTCTTTAGGCCTCTGTTTTGGGGTGGGATTAGAGCTGAACAATCTTCATTCTCTTTCTGTTTCTAATTTTCTGAACTTCAGCACCATGGATTATTTCTTATTCTCCCCATCTCTTTCAGTGTCTTTTTTTTTTTTGTGCAGTCTTCCTCCATTAGACTGTAAGCTCTTTGAGGGGAGTGACTGTGTATCCGCTTGTACTTAGGATAGTGCCTGGCTCACAGTTAAGTGGCTTAATAAAGGTTTATTGCCTGTCTGCCTATGTGTGTCATTCCCACCTTCTATTACCTTTCCCTTTTAATTGCTTCCTTGAAGGTGGACCTATATTTCATTTCATCCTTCAACCTACAGCACTTAGAATAGTGCTTTGCCTCATAGTATTTGTTTAATAAATGGTTATTGAGTTAGTTGGGCTGCATTTGAGTACTACCACAATGGAAGAAAATAGTCATAGAGACAGATTGAAGAGCTGCCAGGAATCATAACAAAATGAAAATTAGTCTGAGATTGCAATGGGAAACATTAAAAAACAAACAAAAACCCTAACACCTGCATCTTTTGGATGACAGTTAAAACATGTTTTTTTAAAATCAAATCAAGGAAGTAGGTAAATGATAATTTTTTTAGGTTGTTTTTTTTTTTTTTGCTAGGCAATGGGGTTATGTTGCTTGCCCAAGGCCACACAGCTAGGTAATTATTTAGTGTTTGGGCTGGATTTGAACTCAGGTACTCCTGACTCCAGGGCCAGTGCTCTATTCACTGTGCCACCTAGCCACCCCAGTAAATGATAATTTTGAAGGAATAAAAGAATAAAAATGAGAAAGCAAGATTATAGAAATAGTCAAGATATATTTTGTGTAAAAAAGGAAGTCTAGTCTTATTTCAGAGATAAAATAGTAGAGGCCAGAATGGCTAAAATATTCTTTAGAGGTGACTTAGGATGCTATAGGGATGAGATTAAAATCCATGTCCTTTGACTGCAGGACAAGATTTTAAAAAATATTACTATATTAAGTATTATATATTACAAGTCAGTCATCAATGTAACATGTACTTCAAACTACATTTACTGCATAGGTCAATCTTATCTAATTTGTTTCTAACTATTGTTTGAGGTAAGAGGCTTGGGGAAGCTCCTCAGAACTGGCATTAGGATCAAAAGATGACTACATGAGAAACAAGAGGTTAAATCAGTAAGACCCTGTTTAATTCAATAAGTCTTTCCAGTCAATGTGATGAGGGTACTGGAAGAAACTTTTACCTGAAGGGCATCATAGTCAAGCTCACTGGTGAAAGGACATAGGGCATTCCTCTGAAGAGGCTACTTCTAAGACTAGTTGACAGAAAGCTAAGGAGATTGTTTTGGTAACTTTTTCCTGTAGTAAATGTGAGTTATTAAATAGTTCATTCAGTTGCTTGTACTTTCTAGTCAAAGGGTTGTAAAGGAGAAATAAGGAGGGGAGTTCTCCTTCTCCTATCCCATCTCTTCTCCAAACCAGCAAAAAATTCAGTGCTTGATGCTGAGTAAAGAGCATTGTACACATTAACAACATTGTAAGTTGATCAACCATAATGAATGCAGCTTCTCCTAGCAGTCCAGAGATGGACAACCCTTGGAAACCTGCTATGGACAACACAATCCACATCCAGAGGAGGGAAACAACAATAAGAAAGGCCACAGAATTTGAATGGATACTATATTCACTTTAAAAAAAAACCCTTATTTTCAATTTTTCAGTGATTGAAGGAGTGACTTGTGCTGTCTGAGGGAAGTCTACGAAAAGATTCCAGACCCTTCTAGTTCCTGTTGGCTTTCTGCCCTCTTCTATTTTTCTGAATACAAATCACAGTGATGTGATAATGAATTTTTTACATGTGTCTTTGATGATTCTCAAAAGATCCAAGTTTCTTAGCTCTAGGTTCTTGTATCAGCTTCTGAGAGGAAGTATAATTCCTCAATAGTATATCTATCCAAGAAGGATGAGGATCCTCATATGAGGATGCCCTATAGCTGGAGGGTGAAATATATCATTCTAGAAAAATATTCTGTAAATTTTTTGTAAAATTAGAACAGGCAATGAATATACCATGAGGTACACTTTCATAAATTCTGCTTTTATGGGGCTTCCAGAAGAAATGAAAAGAATCTTTTTGAAGAACAGGATGGTTTTTATCAGTCTACTAGAAGCCCCATAGTATAAGCACACCTTCTCACAAATGTCACAGCAAGTTGCCAGAAAACATGAATGTCTGACTGCTATTACCATGCTTAAATATCCTTCCCCATCACAAATGCACACTCTCTTCTGCCTAGTTCCATTCCCTTCTTTCTGACCTCTTCTTCCTTCACACATATCATTTCCATATTTTACTTTCACCAGATACATTTTCACATATTACTCTTCCTTGCTCTTCACTCCTTATCTCATATATTTCCTAATTTATTGTGTATATCACATGCATATTCACTCATGTCTTTGTCTCTCTCTCTCACACACACACACACACACATATATATATCATACACAAGTTCACTTATTCTGTCTCTCATACATATATCACATATTTATTTTCTGTCTCATCACATACACACATAAAATCACAGGCACAGATCACACATCACAGACTCCTCTTCCCACGCTCCTTGCCTTATCTCTCCCTCCAACATGTCACTCACATATAAACAGTTTTTCATGGCCTCTTTCTGCCTATCCATCTCTTTTTCGCCCCATATACACCCCACCCTCTACCCCCTCATCATATACACCAGAGGTATCTAACAATGTCTTCCATTCTCCTAGACCCTTGACTGACTCCTTTGAAACCCTTCTGTTTTCATTTGCTTAGCTGTTCCACACAGAAAGGACAGCCAACTCCTTTTCATCAGCTCTTTGAGCAAATGGTTTCTCATTCATTTGCTCCTTCTTCATCTGATTCAAAGAAAGCAAGCTTCACTTGCCACCAGCACTTGGTGCCTCTTTGTGTTCTGCATCCTATCCAAAAATATAAATCTACAGTTTTATAGCTTTTTCCAAGTTGATACTATTCAACTCTTGGGGAGATGAACAATCAGAACTTGCCTCCTCCTTGGTGGACAAAACCCAACAGGAATGAAGATGCTACATCTGATGCATGTGATTCCATCCCAGAAAGAGGACACTGCACTTTGATGGATGGCTGCATTTAATAAACACTTATTCTTATAAGTTTATTGCTAGAATTCTCTTACCCGGGGAGGCTAGGTGGTGCAATGGATAAAGCACTGGCCCTGGAGTCAGGAGTACTTGAGTTCAAATCTGGTTTCAGACACTTAATAATTACCTAGCTGTGTGGCCTTGGGCAAGTCACTTAATCCCATTTGCCTTGCAAAAACCTAAAAAAAAAGAATTATCTTACCCTCTCCCATGAGGTTTGAGCAGGAGACCCTAGGTTTTCAGTTAGATCCCTGCCCAATCTTGCTTTCCTGTTGCATGAACTTTATAATAAGCATCTGCTTATTTACTTATGTTGACTATTCTGTGCTTTAGAAAATGAAGGTTAGCATAATCTCCTATGATAATGTCATCTCATTTCAAGCCATAATAAGAAGCAGGAAAGGAAAACTTCCTTCAATGGAGTCACACATTAACATCTTCTAAAGTGTCCATATGCTTGAATACCTCCACACTGCTCCACTATGATACGACGGCAACAGCAGAGAAAAAAATGTAAAAGTTGCAGAATAATCTATTAAATGATATGAAAGTGGTGGCAAATGTAATCTATTTGGATTTTAAAGGGTCAAGATAATATCAAACTGGAGATGTGCCAAAGAAGTTATTTTAAATGTACTTATTTATGACTCAAACCTTACCTCAGTTGAATTTGGAGAGTCATTATTCATTTGAAGTAGCAAGATAGACCAGGCTCTCCACCCTCTTTGACCATAAGCCAGTTATTTTTCATCCTAGTTTTTCATCTGAGTGGTTACTCTGAACAGGAGAAAATGTTTGATCCCAGTGATTCAAACTGTCAGGCCCCTTGCTCACTCAGGGAAGGATTTCCATTACAAAATTTCAAATTCCAAGTTTGAATCATTTGCACTAAGTGCACAAGAGATAATGTCACTCAGAGAGAATGCCCCTGGAAGTAACTTTCCTGTTTCTCATGTTCCCTAGGTTTGGAAATATCCTGTTTACTTGAATGGTGAATTGGGTAGAAAAATTGTATGAATTCGTCTATCTCCTACAAAGCATTTTCAAAAAGTCAGTAAAAGAAACGTATATTTTGCCAATCCTTTCTTAATTTTTATTGGAAAGCAAAGGCTTGGACCTGGATAATTTTAAAAGGAGAGAAATGAAATTAAAGGTAATGATGATGTTGTCAGTAGGAAGTTATGCAAAGTGTTAAAACTCTGATCAAGTTATTAGTCTGATAAACTGCCTCATTCTGATTAGAACAGGATCTGGACAGAAACAGACCTCCTTCTCCTCCTGGATTTGTGTTCATTTCTTTGGTGTTTCCTTTCCTAAATTCAATGGTCTGCACCAAATCAGCATAAACCTCAGATTTGTTAACTAAAGGATGTCTTTTTGAATCATATCTTTGGGGTGGTTATACTTAGTGATGCTGTGGGATGCTCTTCTTTCAGGCCTATTCAAAAAAATCTACGTAGTTTCAATGGAGAGTTAGGCAAAACAAACAAACAAAACCAACCCCAAAATACTGGACAAGGAACTGAGATGGTTTTGGTCATTGTTGCATGGCTAACAAGATCACTTAGATTCAATTTTCCCATCTGTAAATGAGAAGGTTGAATGAAATCTGTGAATATATGCTATGAACTTTCCAATTTTCATTTCAAATTTATCTATCATTTAAAGCAAATAACACTTGAGATTCAGCATCTTTTAACTCATATTAGTAACTTGTGTTCTGAGGCTAGAATATTTTTTGAAGCATATTTTCTTTTTTTATCTTTTTTGAGTGACAATTTGTTTTATTTATTTTATATTATTACAATAATCTTGTTATGAGAGTAGACATTAAACCCCCCTCCTCCCCCTCAAAATAGAGAAACCTCAAGAATAGTGAGAGAAAGGAAAAAAGTATACTTCAGTCTGTGTTCAGATTCCAACGGCTCTGTGTCTGGGATGAGTTACCTTATTTAATAGAAGTCCTCCAGGGAAGTTGCTACAATATCTTTTCCCACAGTTGCTATTACTAGCTGTATTTCCATCCACTCTTATTCTTCCCCCCTCTCATTTATTCCATTCTCTCTCTCCTTTAACCCTGCTTAGAAGAGTATTGTATCTGAGTTCCCCCTCCCACAATCTTCCTTCTCTTCTGTCATCTACTCCCACCCTCCCCTCCACCATCCCCTTTATTCCATCATTTTTCTCTAGGTTAAGATAGATTTCTCTTATGTTATTTCCTCTCTGAGCCATTTCTTATGAGAATGAAGGCTCACTCATTCCCCCACGTCTTTGCCCATATTCTACTCCATTGAAGAAGTTTTTTTCTTGACTCTTTTATGTGAGATATCTTAGCCCCTTCTTCCTATCCTTTCCCTTCATCCCGATACTTTCCTTTGTCACCCATTGCTACATCTTTATATCATATTATATCATTATATTCAAACTCCCTCCTGTGCCTTGTGTGTCTGTTTGTGTGTGTGTGTATATATTCCTTCCAACTGCTCTTATAAATGAGAAAGTTCATTTATCAGTATCTTCTTCCCATGAAGGAATATACACAGTTCAACTTCATTAAATACCTTATAATTCGTCCTTCTCATTAACCCCCTCTATGCTTCACCTGAGTCTTGTACTTGGAGATCTAACTTTCTTTTTATTTCTGTTAATTTCAGTAGCAAAGTTTGAAAGTTCCCTGTTTAATTGAAAGTCCATCTTCAGTTTTGCTGGGTAGTTGATTCTTGGTTGTAATCCAAGCTCTTTTGCCTTCCAGAGTATCATATTTCAAGTCCTATTAGCCCTTAATGTAGACACTGCCAAATCCTGTATAATCTTGACTACAGAGCCACAGTAGTTGAATTGTTTGTTTCTGGCAGCTTGTAGTATTTTATTTTTGTCTTGGGGGTTTTGGAATTTGGCTAAAATATTCCTGGGAGTTTTTCTTTTGTGAACTCTTTCAGGAGGTGATTGATAAACCCCCACAATTTTTATTTTACATTCTGCTTCTAGAATCTCAGGACAATTTTATCGCATTATTTCCAGAAAAATGAAGTCTAGGCTCTTTTCCTGATTGTGACTTTGAGGTCTTACATTATCTTTCCTGGATCTATTTTCAAGGTCAGTTGTTTTTACAATGAGATATTTCACATTTTCTTTTAATTTTTAGTTCTTTTGGGATCGTTTTATTTCTTCCTGATTTCTTGCAAAGTCATCAGATTCCTTTAGTTCCATTCTACATTTGAAGGAGTTATTTTCTTCAGAGAGCTTTTTTATCTCTTTTTTCCTAGGTGTCCAATTCTGCTTTTTAAGGCATTTTTCTTCATTTGCTTTTTGGGCTTCTTTTTCCATTTGGCCTAAATTAAACTATCATTTACTTCATTATTTTTTGTATTTTTTTCACCAAGTTGCTGCCTCGGCTTTCATAATTTATCTGCATCACTCTCATTTCTCCTTCCAAGTTTTCCTAGAGGAAAACCTCCTTTAATTTTTTTCAGCTCTTCTGAATTTTTTTTCAGCTCTTCTATTGCCTAAGCCCATTTTCTATTTCTCTTGGAGGCTTTGGATACAGAAGTATCAACTTTTTCATCTTTTGAGTATTTATTTTGTTCCTTCGTGGGAACAAAGTAATTTTCTCTGGTCAGATTCTTCTTTTTCTGTTGTTTACTCATTTCCTCAGCCTATGACAGATTTATTGCACTTCCAAGGCTTTGGGAGATTTTTGGGACACTCCATGGGGACCTTAATTCCTCCAAGGTCTTATGAGAGGATCTGACTACTCTCTTGCCTATGCTCTAGAATGTGGATGACCACAGGCCCTCTCCTCTGCCCTGGAGCTGTGAGGAGGGTTCCTGCTTGGCTATGATGATATGAGGGGGGGCAGACTGAGGACTGGATATGAGTGTGGGAAAATAGAGTCCTGCCCCAGGGAGAGCAGAGACACCTCTGCAGTCTCCCAGACCCCCTTACCATCTGTAGGCTGGGAGCCCTGGAAGTGCTGGGTAGCTCTGCTTATTCCCACTTGACCCTAGGGCTGCTCTGAGGCTGCTCTGGTGAGGCAGAGTTCTCTTACTGCCCCTTCAATCTGTTCCCAGGGATAACTTGGAGAAGAAGTCTGAGAACTGCTGCCTCTGCCAAGGCCCCAGGCACCTCCATGGACTCAGGTACCCCACGGGCTATTCCTGGAAGGTTGGAGCTGGTTTGCTATGGCATGGATATGCTGCTTTGCTGCTACCTGTTGTTCTTTCTAAACCCCGGTCCCAGTGAAATAGATCTTTCCTGCCAACTTCTAAGTTGTCTAGGACTGGGAAATTGTATTACTCGGTCTTTCTGTGGGTTCTGCCCCTCTAAATTTTGGCTAGAGTCATAACTTGATAGCTTTCAGAGTATTTTTGGGGAATGAGTTTTCAGGAATTCCTGCTTTCATGTGACCATCTTGGCTCTGCCCCCAAGACTAGAATGTTTTCAGTGTAAATGTTCTAAAACTCATTAGAAATCAATGAAAACATCAGAGAATAAATTAAAATGGGACATGATTTACACAATCGGCTTAGTTATAATATCAAAAAGGGAGAATTGTATTTTTTGTTAGTTTTTAAGAACTCTATTCCTTTTCATTAATATCATCTTAAATTTAGAAGTTTCCTGAGGCACAGAAAAGTTGTGACTTTTCCAGGGATATACTGATAGTATTAGGGATGACATTTGAAGCTGGTATCCCTGATGGTGAAGTCTAGTGTCCTACCTGTTATGCTGTAAAATGAATATAATCTGGATAATAAAATGCAAATAAATTCCCATCTCCTCTAGGAACTGTTGGGCATTTGATTTTGGAGAGGTGAGTCAGGACTAATAACTTGTCCATTTCAAATGCATGAAATGGGTAGGAAATATGAATTTTATTTAGGAAGACTAAAAGGAACAGTTTACAGTGACTAAACACATTATTTAAAAGATATTATATATTTGGGCTATTTAAGGTATTTGCAATAATTTGAATATCCTTATAAAATCCTAGTCATATGCAATAGCATAGAAACTTTAATGTTGGCATAAGGGCCACTGACTTTCTCCATTGAATTTATGTATAAAGAAGACCCTATTGAAATTTATTTTCAAACACTCTTGGCATATTGGGTTGAAAAATAAGTTATTTTAGCTCATCTATTTTTGTCTATTTTATTGAAGTAAGAACTCTACTTTTGGTTTCATTTGATTGATCTAATATTTCTTCATATTCAAAATGATATGTTGTAACCACTCACCATTAAGGCTGTGATAAATGAAAAGCAGTTTTTTTATAAAAAAAGTAAGTGAAAGGAAATTATTTTTTCCATTTATTTTTAAATGAATGTTTCTTTTGGATATTATTTATGGTTCTGCCTTTCAAAGGAAACTAAGTTCTACTTGTAAGTAAATGTTTTTTTATTTTTCTTATATCTTCAAGAAAGTTTTTCTTTTTTAGGTAGAAAAGATATCAGTCCTAGTGAGCATTTGATCTACTTTCCTTCTTAAGAGCATAACCCACATTTCTAACCTTAATGCTTTTGTATTGTGTTTTTGTCCTTTTTTAAAAAGTTACTGCAATCTAAATACATTTCTGTTTTCTAAAGAATGACACTATTTCCTAGGATATAGCATTACCTTGCCCTGAGACTAAAGATGTTCTAGCTGAAGAAATCTTTTGAAATATGAAATACACAGATATAGTTTTTATTTCATCCTACAGGCATACTAATGTATAAGTAGCTCCATTTCCTCATTTGAACCCTTAGCAAAGAATGATGAGTTCATATAGACATTTATCCATCTTAAATCTCTATAAAACCAAAATAAAATATAATAGCAAAATCATGAATTAGAAGGATTTTAAATTTCTTGGGGTTCCCAAACTTAAACTTTTCCCTTTAACTCTATCTTCTTCTTCAATTGAAAGCTGAAACAAGAGTGAGTATTTATAGGGGCTTCTAAGTTGAAAAGCACTTGACAGCTTACCTTCCTGAAGCCTCAAAACAATTCTGTAAAATAGTTGCTTACAGGTACTTATGGAGAGTCAAATGACTAGTAAGGCTAGACTGGAATGATAAGAGAGATGAGAAGGGTAGACCCATTACAAAGTTATGGCAATAATCTAGGTAAAAGGTGATAAGGGCTTGACTTTGATGGCAGTTCTATGAGCAGAGATGAGTGGTTAGATCCAGAGTTGTTGTAAAGGCAAAAATGCCAGCATGCGGCAATTGATTTGATGAGAAGGGATAAAGAGTTCAGAAATACTGAGATTATTAACCTGAGACACTAGAAAGATAATGGTACCTTCAGTAAAAATAGTAAATTTTTGAAGGAAGGAGCCTAAGATGGGGTTACAGGAATAAGTTTAGCTTTAAATTTGTGAGTTAAAGATTTCTTTAGGATACCTAGTTTGTCAATGGATTATATGGGAATAAAGTTTAGGGGAGAGACTAGGACTAGGTATGTAGATATGTGATGTGTTTACTTAGTGATGATAGATAAAGCTATGAGAGCTCATAAGATTACCCAGAAAGAAAAATATGGAGGGAGAAAAGAAGCAGCAGAAGGGGGTATAAGACTGAATCTTTGGAAAATACAATTCAGGGTCATGATATGAATGATGAGAGAGTCAAGGAGACTGAGGAATGATAAACATGTAGGAAATTAATCAGAAATCAGAAGAAGGAAGTATCATGAAAACATAGAGAGGACTTCTTTTAGGATTTTGAAAAGCTTATATGAATTTTACATTGGGAGGGAGCATAGAAAAGAAAAAAGGAAAACAGGTAATAAAAAAGGACAATTAGTTGAGCCCATTATTTTAAGAAATTACACAACATGTTCAAAATTTGCAAACTATTCTTTGATGGAAAAGACAAATTTGTAAAACAAATATTTTGGTGATATAGATGTAAAAAAGGGGAACATATTAACACTAAGGAGTACAAAAAATGATGACCAAGCAAGCAAAATGGTAGAAATTGTAAAGAGTTGTGGAAAACTCAAGAGAGAAAAGAATATCCAGAAATATTTAACATTAGGTAAGTTATTTGAAAGGTGTAAGAGGAAAAAGAAAAAACAACTCTTCTGTTTTGAAAACTAACAGATAAGAGTAATTCTGGAGAGAGTAGTTTCAGTTGCGTAATTAGATTAAAAGCCATACTATAATGCAACTGAGGAGTGAATGAGAGGGGAGGCAGTGGAGAAAGCTAATATACTGAAACATTTTCAAGGAGTTTGACTGAGAGTGGGAAGAAGGAAAATCTGCTGGAAAGAATAGGATGGTTTTGTGCAGTTTTTTTAAGGCTGTTTGAGACTTGGACATGTTAGTGTTAGAGTCTTGAAATGAAAGAAGCAATGTTTTTCTCTAGCTACAATAACTGCTGAAATATAGTTGCCTGGTATTTGTAAACTCAATAATGTTATATGATACAGAGATGCCTTCATCCAAGGGCACCAGGATGGTTGTTAGAAAAGGATCTTTAAAGAAATATGCACTTAAAGCTATTGCTCATTGATGAATTCATTGAAATAATAACCTGATGTTTTGTAAACATAAAAAGTACATAAAGAACTCAGTATTTTTATTATTCTTGAATTTCTCTTAGTATTTTGTTCCATTTTGAATTTTCCTAGTTGCATGCTAATATGATTTTTATAAAATGGAATTTTGCCTAGAGTTTCTCAGAAATTGTCATGTTGAAGCCCTAACCCTTCTTTGCCTTATCATTACAAGATTTAGAGTTAGACAGGATTTTAGGTCATTCTTGTTCAATCACCTAATTTTACAGATCAGGAAACTTAAGCTTCCAAAAGTGGAAATATGACCAATATCAATGGTAAGTGAAAGAGCTTGGATTTGAATTCCACTTTTTTGACCTCAGACTAGTGAATTCCTTACTACATGCTTTTGTCTAGGGATACAATGTATTTTTTATTGATAATACAACAAAACAACAAGATACTTTTTTTGGAGAGAAAATTTAACCAATTTTATTTCACAGATGACAGGTGCTATCTACTTCAGGACATGTCTAAAGAAAATATCTATATTTTTATATATAACTATATGTATGTATATTACTTTCCTAATTTTTATTTCATTTAATTTATTTCATATGCTATCTAAATGCTCATTTAAAACTTTATGTGTGTGTGTGTGTATATATATATGTATACATATACATATACATATATATATATATGTGCTGTAAGTGAAAAGATGTGGTATTAACAAAAATTCATTTTGGTATGGAATAAGATAGATCTAAGAATCGGGCCTGTGATTATATTGATATAGAGACCCCCAGGTGAGGATATTACTCCTAATAACCCAAGTCCTCGTATTTCCTACTTAGTTCAATGTCTGGCTTATAATAGGATTTTATTTTTTTAAGTTTTTTGCAAGGCAAATGGGGTTAAGTAGCTTGCCCAAGACCACACAGCTAGGTAATTATTAAGTGTCTGAGACCAGATTTGAACCTAGGTACTCCTGACTCCAGGGCCAGTGCTTTATCCACTGCGCCATCTAGCTGCCCCCCCCCATTATAGGCTCTTTTAAAACATTACTTATTTAGCTTTGTTTTTAATTCTAGTTCCATTCTTCACACAATTCCCCTTTCAATACTCCCCTACATGCTGGAAAAAAAAAAAGAAAAATTATGCTATTTATATATGTGAAATCATGGAAAATGTTTCCATATTAGTCATATAACAAAAAATAAAGTGAGAAAATTTTATTTCAGTTTGAATTCAATGTAGTTCCATTTCCTCATTTGAACCCTTAGCAATGTAACTACTGTCTCTCTGAAGACAGATAACATTTTTTCATCATGAGTTCTTTAGAGTTATCTCAAATCATTGTCTTTCACATTTGATCATTACAGCATTACTGTTCTGGCCATTTACATTGTATGCAATGATCTCTCAGTTCTTACTTCACTTTGCATCAGTTCATATAAGGTCTTGCCATATTATATTCCTTTTTTTTTTCTGAAACCATCCTCTCAACATATCTTGTAGCAGAAAAGTGTTCCATCACAATCATATGGCATAACTTCTTCAGTCATTCCCCACTTGATGAGCAACTTCTGGATTTCCAATTCTTTACTACCACAAAAAAGCAGCTATCAATAATTTTGTGTTTATATGTATGTATAGATATATATGTATATACAAATGTATATACATGTATAAAGTATATATGTCTTTTCTTCTTTTTTCTCTGATTTCATTGAGAGTATATTGGTATCGCTAAATCAAAGGGTAAGCACATTGAAATAGTCTTTTACTTTCCTGAATGGTTGGAAGAGTTCACAACTCCACCAAAGATCTATTAGTTACCTATTTTCCTTCATCCCCTCCAGCATTTGTCATTTCTGATAGGAAAGAGATTTTGGAATGTGCATTTCTCTAATCAATAGTGGTTTATATTTTCATTTGACTTTAAATAGCTTTTTTTTTTTTTTTTGGAAAACTGCCTGTTCATATCCTGTGACTATTTATCAATAGGGGAACAGTTCTTATTTTTATCAATTTGACTGAATTTTCTATATATTTGAGAGGTGAAATCTTTATCATAAAATATAGCAAAATATAATTTCCTTTAGTATCTCTTTTAAACTATTTTTGCTTTGATTTGCTTTGTGTAAAATCATGGTTGTTGTCATTCAATCATTTTGTGGGACTGAATTTTCATGACCCCATTTGGAGTTTTCTTGATAAGAGACACTGGACTGGCCTGGAATTTCCTTCTCTAGCTCATGTAAAGAGGAAACTGAAGTAAAGAAAGTTAAAATGGATAGCCCACATCACATAACTAGTAAGTGTCTGAGATTCCTGGCTCTAGGCTCAAATAGTCTTTGTTCTGTCTGTAAACTTCTGGGGGTTAAAGGAATGATAGCTATGCATCACTTGGTTGAGTCATTACCATTTATTATGTGATTGTTATTATGTAGGGAAATTTATAACTACACCATGGAATAGCAAAGTTGGAAATATCCTGAACAGGGTTACCTCTAGGAAACTCTTTGTGATCTTAAAGATCTCTGTCTCAGAAGACTAATAAGAGAATACTGCTCTAAGCAATGATATGAGGTTGAGTAGACCCTTCTCATTTCTTCATACTAATTCGCCAATTGAGTACAATTTTTCTTATGAACTACTATATTTGCTAAACTATTTGTAGGGGTGGCTAGGTGTCACAATGGATAGAGCACCAGCCAGGGAGTCAGGAGTACCTGAGTTCAAATCCTACCTCAGACACTTAATAATGACCTAGCTGCATGGCCTTGGGCAAGCCTCTTAACCCCATTTGCCTTGCAAAAAACCTAAAAAAAAATAAAATAAACTATTTGTAAACTGACATTGCTCTTTCATTCATACTATAATGCCTTTTAAAGCCAATATTTTTTCCCTAAAATGAATAAAGTTTTTTTAAATCAAGTTTCTATTCAATAGTATTGCTGCAAATTCCTTCTAGCAATTCTTTTTTCTTATTCCAAAACTCATGATACCCTATTCTCATCTGAGAAACTACATCAAATACTCACATGGATGTGATTTAAATCACAGCAAAAATATCCCTTGGCACTGTCCCCAAAGAGTTAATTATTAATGTTTGCACCACAAAGTTTTTGCAAGGGCATTTACTCATCTCAGTGTAGTTTTTTCCTGAGGACAAATCATCATTTCTGTGGTATGCTGATCCTTTTGCTTCTTCTTAAAGATTCTGAAACCATATGCCTTTTCCTTTGCTAGTTAAGTCTTTTCCTTTTCTTCTTTTGGGACCTTTATATAAGAAACAACAAAACCAGTATTCATACCAAGAACAGATTTTTGCCCTTGCTTCTTTCCTGGCTGTTATTATATTGTCTATCTTATCTTTTTCAAATATGTTATGGATCCAGTATAATATTCTTCTATTGTCCACATCTCTGGTCCTTGGTACTCACCAGGATCCTGTTTTGCAATCAGCAAAAATCAAAAAAACAAAAACACAAGATAACATTTGCCCCCTCATATGTTGTTCTTCTTCATATTATATCATCCATTTTCTGATCACTCCTGAATATGTTAGGTAGGTACTCCCTCAATGTTTGCTATTTCTCACCTTGAAATTAATTTTTTTCCCCTATGAACTCTTTGAACCAGAACCATAATTAGAGACTTTCTATCTGAAAATCATAAACCACAGTCAAGTGTGATCCACATTGAGGGAGTGAAGTGAGGGGGGGGAAGCTCACCTAAGACTTCTATGTAGTAGTTTTCTACTTCAAAAAATTATTATTCCTACCAACTAGGTGCTGAATTCTGGTATTTCTATTACATTGAAGAACTTCAAGTACTATTTGTGCCCTCCAAATTTGCTGTTTTGTAGAAAATTCCTAGTCATCAGGACCTCACTGCATTAAAAGAAGAATGGGGGAAGGCATTCATTCCATTTTGTAACTATGAATGGACACAGTAACTTAACTAGTTTCAGGTCAGTTAGCATATTCGGAGCAAGACTCATCTTAGAACTCAATTTTCTTGAATTCCAATCTTGTCTAGAATTCCATATCCTGTCTACAAGGACTCTTTGTAACTTAAACTGTATATTTGTTTTCACTCAGTTTCTAGGGATCTAGCAAAGAATTCTCCTGAGTCAACGAATTTGGAAGGTAATTTCTTTTAGATAGCATCCCTGCAATTGGTCAAGCAAACACACTAATGTGATTAGAACACTTTTGATGGATTTGACAAGTTTGACAAGTTATATTTTATGCAACAACAAATTCTCTGGATCAGAGAAACTATAAAAAGAGAAATAAGGATCCATTTCCAAAGGAGTTCCCAGTGATTTAATGATGTGACTTCCATTGACATTAATAGTTGCTATATGTATGCCCACCTCTTTGGGAAATTTATCCCTTAGCAGCACACAATGAAAGTTTTGAGGCACAGCAGAGCTAGGTAAGAGCTCCCAACTCTCAAGAATTAGAGTTAAAAATACTTTTTTTCTATTCCTTTAACTTTCTATTTGTATCAAAACCTGCCATACAACTCTCTGTTTTCTGTCTCCATCATTAAACTCTTGATTTTTCCCATCCCCCTTCTTCCTCTGTATACATATTAAAATAAAATGATCAGGTTTTTATTTAATAGTGCCATAATAAGAAGGCTATGAAAGAAATTCACAACATTCTTTATGGCACTGCTGTGAACAGGTGGAACCCTTCTTTCTTTTCAAGGTCATCATATTGGTGGGTGGAGAAGGGGAAAAGTGGAGAATGAGAAACTATTCTGACTGTTTGGGAAGAAAAAAGCAATCTCATGTATATGCTACCAGTATGGACCATGTAATATCCTTTATTTATGTTATTTATGCAACCTTTGTTAAGGATCTCTGTTTCCTAAAACCCCATCCCCTAAAATGTTTTATTTGAGGTAACACGATAATACTGAACATAAAGTAGAAAATCCTGAGAATAAAAAAATAGCAGAATTTTAGTCTTTAAGTCACTATGATATGACATTTGGGGAAGTCACCCAACTTCTCTGTACTGAATTTATTCACCAGAAAACGAGGAGGTTGTGCTAGAGTAACATCTAAATAATCTAGCTTCTAATAAATGACACAAATAATTCATTTACCTCCTTTCAATGTACTTGTATTATTAAGAGTGGGTAGCTAGGTGGTGCAGTGAATAAGGAACTGGCCTGGAGTCAGGAAGACTCATTCTTCTAGTTCAAATCCAGGTTCAGACACTTACTAGCTATGTGACCCTGGGCAAGTCACTTAAATCCTTTTTGCCTCAGTTTCCTCTTTTGTGAAGGGAACAGTAGAAGGAAATGATAAAATCCTCTGCTATCTTTGCAAGGGAAACCCTGAATGATCTATGTCCCAAAGAATTGGACAGTACTGAAATGATTGAACAAGAAAAAGTGATTAATATTATATTGCCTTTCAAGGTGGTAATGTGTGAGGTAAAGGTGCAAGCATCTAGATGGTTTAGTAGATAGAGCACTGGATCTGGAGTAAGGAACACCTGTGTTCACAATCAGCTTTAGATACTTATTAACTGTGTGACCCTGAGCAGGTCACGTAATCTCTGTCTGCCTCAATTTTATCATCTATAGAATGATAATTATTTAACAATACCTATCTCCTAGGCTTACATAAAAATATAATTGGATGATATTTATAAAGTAGACTTTAGAGCATCATATGGATCCTAGCTATTGATAATACTATTCTGTTTTTTAGAGATACTTTCTTCCTTTAGAATGTCAACTCATTACCAGTAGGGATTGTTTCATACTTCATACTTTTATTCTAAGAGAGTGCTTAAAAATATTTGGAACACTTGTTGAATAAGAATATTGGGGGTGGATCAGGAAGTCTAGAATTCAAATGTGACTTTACCCATGCTACTGGGACAAAGCCCATGATCTCCGTAGGTTGCAATTTCCTCATCTATAAAATGAAAATGAATAATAGTACCTATCTCTCAGGTCTGTGAAGCTCAAATTGTGAGGATCGAATGAAATAATGTTTGCTAAAACATGCCCTCCTGTATCTGGCACATTGTAGGTACTATATAAATGGTTATTCCTCTTTTCTTGATGGTTATGTATTATTATTATTAGTAATAACTATTTTATTGCAGTTTATCCTGGGACAATTATACAAGAATGTTTCAGAGATCTGTGATTTCATTGGTGAATATTACCCTCTGCTGAGTCAAATTATTGATGCCATGAATCATTGATTCATCATATCATTCCTGCTCTCCCTTCAATTTACATATTTTTGAGAGTTACTGTGGTGGAAAACTTATCACACTGAAACCAACCCGGTGATTCAATGTAGCAGCCATTTATTTCTTACCAGTTAATTTGAAGTCACTGTATTAAGATCTAGGGATAGAGATAGGGTTTGCAGATAAAGGGAACTCTCTCAGATGCAGAAGCATTCTCTTCAAATTTGAGGAGCTGCTTTCTTTGCATTTTATAATCTTAGAAAGCTATCTGGGCCACTGAGAAGTTTAGAGATTTACCCAGGATCATAACACCAGTCAGAAGTGGGACTTGAAACCAAGTCTTCCGATTTGCCAGGCAGACTATCCACTCTACCACAATGCTGCTCATAAAGAAATGGGAGATGGGGAATGATGGCTCAGTCCAAGTGTGAAGTGTGGATGCTTTCTCAAGGTTGTGTTGTAATAAGTGAAGAACGAAGCTAGAGATATGGAAGTGTTGTTAGCATGAGAATGCCACTGGGTGAAAGGCAGAAAAATGTCTGGGGCCTTGAAGGATGGAAAGAATTTTTTATGTTGAAACAAATGAAAAAGGAAAACCAAACAGCTTTTTAAAAAATAAATAATGTTATGACCTTGTTACTTTAAAAAGCTCTCTATGGCTCTTGGACAAGGGGGTGACCTGGAGCTAGCTCATAACAGCCACAGCACTTGTTAAATTTTCAATCTGAATATTTAGATCTGGTAAAAAAGGTAAATACTATAAATGAGGGCTTGATCTATCATTTCTTTGATTGTCTAGATTCAAGAAAGCATTGGAGAAAATGCTAATGGTCATATTTGGAAAGTCATTTCCCAGTCTTATTCATGTCTAATCTCTGGGTATAAATTCAAATTTTTGCTGCATCCAGGTATGATTACAAAAGCAATTAAGTAAGAGAGCACAGAATAAAAAACAAAACAAAACAAAAGTAAGAGGTTAGAATAAAAGTAGCAACACATATACAACCTACTGATTGGTTCATTACAGAGGAATTATCTACCATGACATATTTTTGCAATGACAGCTTCTTTGTAGTAGCATCACCACCTACCACATGGTGCCTCTTTACTATAGCAGCACATTGGCTAACTTCAGGGCTAGTGGTCCCCCTCACATTTTGAATCATTTTTAAACTGAAAGTCAGAAAATGGTGGCAGGAAGCAATAGGAAAGACAAATGCTTATGTTGCTGTCTATTAACTAGCAGGCAGGTGAAGAACTATGGTTTACTCAAGAGAGCATCCCATAGCAACTCCAAAAGGTAAGCACTATAACAAAGACTAAGCTAAAGAGGTGTAGCTATTTCCTCCTTGAATAGACATTGGCTTCTAAACCATCCCTTACCTATAAGAATTTCTTACACTATTTGAAAAAGGACAGAAGCATCCTGGGAAAGGAAACCCAAGATAAGTGTACACATAAATACACAAAATTAGTGGAATAAATTCTGTTTGTTTTAAGCAAGGAAATACAAAATTGTGGAAATAAAGGCTCTTTGTATCATGTGAAAGTATGTTACAGAGAAGGAAGGAATAACTTAATAACTTTGGAGAAAAAGTGAACAAGGATAGTTAAGTGCAGATGAATGACCCTCTTCTAAGAGTCAGAGAGAGAGAGAGAGAGAGAGAGAGAGACAGACAGACAGACAGACAGAGAGACAGACATAGAGAGACAAAGGCAGAGCTAGAGTTGTATGTGAGAGAGAAGCAACTCTCTGCTCTAGCTCTATCCATTAACTGTTGTTCAGTGCCTCAGCCAGCCCTCCCTGGGTGATTACTCAAGCTTCCTGTGGTGTTTGGAGAAAACTCTGTATTTTCTGTTGTTGCCTCAGAGAGAAGGAATGTGTCAAAGGCTAGAGACATTAGGGAATCAAAGAGAGGAAATGCTACCTGTAGATCAGCAGAAAGCAGGACTATGACAGAATTTCTCTTAAGTATCCTCTTTATCTTCCTTCCTTGTGATTAAAATTTCAATTCCCCACCCCCAACCCAAGACACTGTGTCTATTCATTTAACATTCCTGGGTAGTCTCTTTTTTCTGTGTATTTTCTCTTTCTTTCAAACCAAACAGGGTGTCCAAAATTCTCATTTGTCTTACCTATTTTGGTGAAATCATTTATGGAGTGGTAGGCTTCAATTTTACCTGGTGTGAATCCATTTTATCAGAATATCTTTCTCCAGGCACAGAACATAAGACACCAGGGTAAAGACAAGTCTTTACTTCACAAACAGCTGTTCACTTAAGAGTTACTCCCTTCACCTTCATAATACTTTTGACTAAACTGATCCTTGAGAGCCATTTTTGCATAAATTTCCATGTTCCATGATGTAATAAATTTGACATCCATGTCAGAAAGTGGTACTATAGTGGATTATCTAAATGAAAATTGCACAGATTTAGAAGAGTATGTATTCAGAAAATTTACGTACCAGCATTCTAGTGCATATATTTACTCCTTGACCAATCACAAGAGCTTTTGCTTACTTTCATTAACTTATATCTTGGAGTATTCCTTGAAGGACCTAATAGAATCAATCAGTTAGTCGATAAACATTAGTCAATTGACTAGATATGCTTATGTTACTACCTCAACCATTTTTAAACTGTCTTGAGTTTAGAGGGTCCACATTTTGTATATCCTTATATCCCTGGTTGTTGTTGATAAACATTAGCAAAGCACTATGTTTATTGCTTAGGAGACAAAAGGAGATAAAAGATAATCTCAGTCCTCCAGTATCTCACAATTTAATTGGGAAGACAACATACATTCATATCTATATACACAGAGCAAGCTATTTACAGGATAAATGGGAAATAATTAATAGAGGAAAGACATTAGAATTAAGAAGAGCTGTGAAAGTTTCCAGTAGAAGATGGGATTTTATTTATGAATTAAAGGTAGCCAGGGAAAACAGTAGGTACAAAAAAGCAAAGAGTATTCCAGGAAACAGCCAGAGAAAATGTCTAGAACCAAGAGAAGGAGTGTTTTATTTCTGATAGCCCAGCAGAGAGTTTGGCAATGTGATGCTCTTCATTGATTAAAAACCTCTGATTTGTAAGACCATCACTACAGAAATTTGCTTGAGGAGTCAGTGGTATGAGTCTAACTGAAGAATTAGGTGAAATAGGTTCCTCTAGGTGACTTATTCTATTTTATTTTTTTCATTGGTTGAATTCTAAGTTCAATATGTCAACCAACCTACTGATTCTACTACAGTTGGGGATATAAATACCAAAAAAATGATCATATTATAGACATTCTAAATAAAAAGTCAGAAATGTCTTATTGGTACAGTGATTATAACCAAAGTCTCCTAAACAAACTGCTGCTGCATAGAAATGCCAGGGTCACAGGGAAAACATAAGGCGGATTCAGGGAGATTTTTCTATCAACTCAAATACCAGCAGTGATAGTCAAAGAACAAATAATTTCTTCAGGTATTATTGACTAACTGGGATTCATGTTTTGAAATCTAGTTTTTTAGCTGGTCTATAACATTTTGAATATCTTAGGGAAAAATCATCATGAAAGGACCTAAAAAATACAAATATATATTGGTAGTCATTATAGTTTCATAATTAGATACATTCCAGAACTTCAAGCCCTTCTTCCATAGGAGATCAACATAAACCTGCAATAGTACAAAAAGGGAATATAAAGAGATAATCTTTCAATGAGGGGGAAAACAGCAGTGGAGCTTAAGGAATGTGTAATATTGAGTCATTTTTATGTCAGTTTTCATCTAATAGGGATACATATAAAGATTTTCAAATATTGACCTCTCTAGTTCTTTCCCACTGGTGATTTTGCATTAATTTGGAGACTTTCTCATGATATAGTTCTTTTACAGTGAAGCAACTTTTCTAAGAAATCCTTGATCATAATTCTCTGATTCCATGAATATTACATATAGTATAATTATATTTTTAATTATGTGCATAATGAACTACAATATCACCCATATGAGATTCAGGTCCAAAGCTTCATCTTTCTTCAAGATTTCCAAACACCTCCTGCCACTCTGAATAGTATCACTCACAAAAGTGTTGCTTATAAATATATACGTGTGTGTGTGTGTATGTGTGTATATGTATACAAAGATATACATATGGAGATACATACATATATTTATTTTAATCATCCAGGTCTTTTGGAAGAAAAGAAGGAAGCATATTTATTAAATATCTACTGTGTGTGCAAATTACAATGCTAAATACCTTAGGACTTTGCAATTCTTAATTCTTTAATTCCTTAGACATACCCTTTCTCAAAAATATCTTTACTTATTTATTCAATGGCTTCCTATGATCCAAAGGATAGCAGTTCAGTAGGTAAGGTACTTAAAATCTCTGAGACACTTAGATTTCTCATTTGTAAAATGAGCTTTTTGAATTAGGTAATCTTTAAGGTCTCTTTGAATTCTCATTTTTTAGGATGGTAAGTCCAAATGTGTTTGCCTGGCATCAAAGCTGTATTTGCCCTATATAATTAGGACCCAATCTTCTTTTACCACCATATTTCCTACCATTTGTCAAAAACAATTCTTCACTTCAGTCAAACTAATTTCACGCAATGACTCTTGAATAATACTTTATCTTTCTTCTGTTCCCTCACCTGTAGTTTTCTTCCCTTCTTTTTCGATTCACATTTCCCCTTTGTTTTAGTTCTTTTTCTATAAATCTTTTAGATCACCCTCCACCTCAAATGTAAAGTTATGTTTACCATTTTTGACTTCTTAGTCTATAATGACTATACCACTAAATTGCCATTTATCACATACCATTTCATTATCTTCATGTGTGTATATATAAACATATATATATATATATATATATATATACATATTACTTCCTCAAACATATTTAAAATACCTTGAGTTTAGAGTGTCCACATTTTTATATCCTTGTATTCCCCAGTTGTATTGCGCATGTTTTCTTGCATTTCAGTATATTCTAGCTTTCTTCCTCTATGTCTTTATGAGCTGCCTTATAATAAGTACCTTTCTTATAACTTTTTGGATAATTCTCTTGGTGTTCTTGGACTACTTGAGGAAGTAGTATTTATATGTGTAAAAAAAGAAGTGTGGCAAAGGGTCATATTAGAATGTATATGCGTGCGTATGTATGTGGGTAAGATGTTGGGGAAAAGTAAGAGCTTATTGACACACTAGCCAAATCAAATATTTGTGAATGTAGGTAAAGAAGTTGGGAAGATATATACATATATATCTCCTGAATGTAAAAACTTAACTAGATCAGTGATTCTTAACTTTGTGTCATAGAATGTTTTGGAAGTCTGCTGAAGCCAGTGGAAAACGGATAATGTAATGTAATCATCAAATTTTTCTTAAACTTATGAATGCCAGATTATGAATCCATTTTCTAGAATTTAAGAGTTCCCTCCCCATACTCCCTAGAGGTTTCAGAGACTCTGAGGAAACCTTAGGCTTGGAAATATGAATTTTGAGCTCCTAGAATGAATGGTTGTATGATGTATTATGTATGATCAGTAGAGTGGACAACTCATTCATTCACTCAGTAAATGTTTCTTAACCACTTTTATGTGGAAGATACTGAGTGTCATGAGGAATTTAAAGACCATGATAGAATCACTGCTATTATAAAGTCAGAATTAGTAGAATTCATAGTAGTGAGAGCAACAAACATGTAGCATTTTAAAATTGGAAGAAGTTTGCTTTATGCTCTGCATACTGTGAGAGAATACTTCAGGCATTACTTTTTTAAAATCAGGAAACTGAGGCTCAGAGTTTTAAGGGATTTGCCAATGATCACAAAATTAGTCAATAACAAAGTAGAATTGAATACAGGTCCTCCTGATCCTATATCCTGAATCCATCCTCTATGCCATTTAAGGCAAAGAATATATACGACTGAAGTAAAAAAAAGTACAAACTGTTTTATAGTCTTGAGGATGCAAATATTTAAAAGTTGCTTTGAGTGATATTTGAAGGGATCCCTTCTAGATCTGGATTCTTTCTCAGACTAAGGCTCATGGTTTATACCTCAGACCTAGAACTGTAAGGTATTTAAGCTAATCTTAGGGGTCTTCCAGTGACTCTGAAATGGTGAATGGAATGATGGTGGCTCTTCCACTTCAGTTCAGATGTCTTTTCCCAGCTGAGTGGGCCTGAAAATCTCAGAGGAAAATAAGTGTAGGAGGATAAATTGTTTATGGATATCTTGCTTTTCTCCTATGATGATTTAGGCCAAGGTAGGAGATTTATAAATTAGAGTCAAACCTTTAGGCTATACATTTTAGAATGTCAAAAGGGCTTCCAAGTCTCAAAGTCATAGGTTATTCAGAGGTGGCAGTGGTAGTGATGGAGAAAGGGAAGGAACTGGTTCTAGATTATCCACCCAACCATATGGAGTTTGGTAGTTAGTTCCAATGGTTCCTACAGAAATTCTGGAGTGTTGGAGATCTTAAATGAATGTTATTTTCTCTGAATTGTTTAAACTCTTTAAAATCTATATGTTTGGAAGAATATTCTATCTATATATCATCATGTACATTATAACTTAGATTGTTTAGGGGAGTAAAGGGACTTGGAATATAATTACTTTATTTCCTATTGAGAAGACAAATAAAAAAATTCATATATATATATATATATATATCTGGCAAAATTACAGTAGTAAGATTGTGTGAGCTAATTATGACCTTTTTAAAGTCCAGTTCACAGAGGCCAGGAATAAATAGTTTCAGTATTTAGGATCAAGTCATAAGTACAGGTAAGTTTATGAACAGCTAGCTGAGCATCCTCCCTGAAACAGTCTATGATATCCGAATCAAAGCACTAGGATTTTACGGAAGTACCCACATCTACTCCGCCCCCCCCCCCCAAGGCATATCTCTGACAACAGATCCAACTAAAGTTAATTCTCATTGACCTCATTTTAACCACAGGTTCTCTATTCCAAATGTGACTCATATTTCCCTTGAAAAATTATCAGCCACCCAAATGGACTCATTACTGACAAGGAAGTAATGGGAGAGAAATCAGGGGGTGGGAGGTTAGGAATTAGAAATGATTTTCCAAATGAGTTGATATTTAATCAATTAGAGCTCCAAGTCTACATTGACAAAGATTGAAGAATCATATTTGATCTAGAGAAAAAACAGAACACCCTCACCCCCTCCTTCCCCTTCCTCCTCTTATAGTCATGGTCACGGGGTTGCAATGAAATCATAGGCTTTGCCAATATTCGGGCAGACATATTCTTCCTGGGTGACAGAGAAACCAGTCTGTTGTGTTTTTTTCCCCCCAATGGAGCAAATGTAAAGCCATCGAAGAGAATCCTTGATAGCTTTTAATATAATCTTTAGACAAGAGTCAGTTTGATACAAAGGGTAAAATGAAGTGAACACCCTGCAATACTTCAACAACAGCACAGCTAAGTTCTTGGTAAACACAATATAGCGAGGTAATATTGTGCTCTGTTTCCACAGATTAAATATATCTCATCTGCAGATTTATACTGGCACTTTATGGCTTCTGCAAATGACTGTCTCAGAGCTGCAAAGTAATTCCACCCTGTCATATTTGTCTTTGGAAATTGTAACAAATTATGGTGATTTATAACATCAAACTCAACTCTTCCATTTTTCCCCCAGACGAGAATGTCGCTGATGGCAAGATTCTAGGCCATCCATTTATTCTGTGTGGTGGGTGACAGAGAAACATGTTTCATCTCTCCCGTATGACACTTGCTTTCCCTTTGAGGGGAGGCTGTCAACATAACTCAAGCTGTCAAAGGTACCTTTGCAAAAGGGGGTCGGAAACAAATCTAAGGCTTTGCTACCCTGCAGGCCTCCTAATGAGGTGTGACTTCCTTCTTGGATGGATGGATGGATGGCCTCCCTGAATCTCCTTCCTCTGACCCCCTATGGTCCCTTCTCAGTCAATAGAAGTCAAACCCTTATCTGTCATGGAGTAAGAACAGGGTCTGATATAGGCTGAGCAGATTTGAGCAAAACGGTCTCCTTTTTTCTTCTTTTTTGATTTTCAATTAGAGAAAAACACAAACCAAGCCATTTTTTCATGGAGAATCTTGTGTTGAAAATAACACATGATATCCTAGTCAGCTCTTAGATTCATAGAATATCAGTGCTCTAAGCAGTCTGAGAAATTCCTATTCACCTTTGCTTTTTTGAATCAATAGTTTCCTAAAAGACAATTTAAGTGGCCACCTGGTATAGGAAGTCACTCCTTCTGGTTGGTGTTAAGTGTCTACCTCTTAAAATGACCTTGCCCTTACCTCCACAAAGGTTGTGTTCCTCTAGTAAAGTGTCATATCTTTTGTTGAATATTTTCAAAAGAATTATAAGAGAGGGAAAGAGAGCTAGAGAGATTTCGGTTAATTTAGAGCAGGGAGGTCCTCATAGGTTGCCTTGTCTGATGAAGAACTGATGATATCAATTGAAGTAAAATGATTAGTCCAAGGTCACACAGGTATAAAATGGCAGGTAAAGTCACTGATGAACTTATCTAAGGTCATACTTCTAATTAGCAGAGTTCATGACATAACAACCACATCCCAACAAACTGATTCCAAATTCGGATATT